>NW_006399907.1:1800624-1815702 GCF_000299155.1 Elephantulus edwardii | reverse complement strand
ATATTTTTCCAATTTAGGAAAAAATTTTATCAGCTTGCATTGAAACAAGTATTATGATGTAAAGTTGCACCAAAGTTTGTAACTTTACATGTTAGTACATGTTTGTGATGCTGTTAGTACCACCAAGTCTGAACTAACTCATAGATGACCGTCAACTGGATTGTCAGAAGCAATAAAACTCTGTGAGAGGAGATTGTTCTTGTTTATCTGCCAGGAGCTCCTGGTGCCTGTAGGCTGGCAGCGCAGCTCCTTACCACTTAACCACCAGAACTCCTCAAGTTCATGAAAAAGGTTGCCTTGTCCTGCACTCAGGCTTCTAGGTGGAGCAGAATCGTGTCTTGTTTTCTGAGTGGTTTGCTTAAGAGGACTCCTCCGTGTCCTTTGGTTTGGCTCAGCTCTAGCCCTGCGTTTACCCCCTTTCGGACATGCAGTGAATTTTAATTAGCCATTCAGAGTTCCCTCAACAACAACAAACTTTGTGAAGGTTATTTAGACAGTGTCATTGTCCCCTGATTAATGAGTCATGCCCTTCCTTTCACTTTCCAGTGGTTTTAGTAACTTTATTTCTGAGTCCTAGTATTTAAAGTTACTAGTTTATTTCAGGGAATTCCAGATGAAATATACATGTCATAATAAAGAAAAGGGAGTACTAAAGTTTCTGATATTTATTCTTTCTTTTGTGAGATTTAGGAGAATTGATAGCAGAGGAATGGACAGTTAACCTTTGTATTTCAAGATATGTAGGCTTGGTTTCCTAAAATGAGCATAATATTCAGTTGAGATCTTCACACCTGAAATGTTACAATGCTGGCACAATAATTCAAAACAAGAGTCCTTATTTCTTTTGTAGAATCAGAGCAGGTAGTGAATATAGTGGGACATATAATTATTTCCTTTATCTCACTGGAGAACAAAAAATAGTGATTGAAAATTTGTGATTATTTGAGTTAGAAAAAGAAGTTATAACTTCAAAATGGCTGCAGTTCAGATTTTTCCATGAATGCTTGACATTTTTTGTTACGGAAGAAACACTCACTTCACTCTTGGATTTGTGTTAGTGATGTGTTTGAATGATTGTTGCTTTAGATCACAGTCCATTTGTAATTTCCTGACTGTTATTTGGACGTCAATGCCAAGTAGTCATGAATTCCATTTCTTCCTTTAGTTTCCTTCTTGGCTTTTTAAACTGAAGCATTGAACCTGTAAGACATAAAAATTTGACAAAGAATCAAGGAAATACCTTTGGATATAGGTTGCAGGTGTTTGAATATATTTGGTATCTACAGTCAAATTCTAGTAGTGAATCTCATGTCTTTTACTTATTTAATATATATTTATCAGTATAGTTTTCTCCAGCTTTTGTCCTTTGCTGTTTTCCTTTCCTGTATTACACTTCAGTTTTAAAATTTTGTTTACCCCTAAGATTTAAGTTGTCAGTTTTGTGCTGAAGGACCTTAAAATTTATAAGCTCCTTCTAACTTTCCCAGTTTCTTTAGTAACTCATCATTCTTGGGTTTCTTGAAGGAAATGATAAGTTACCATCCTATCTACTTTTCTAGAGTTTAAAAACAAATAAAACCTAGAAAACCAAACCTAGCCAGTGTCAGTCTTAGTTCTCAGTAGGTCAGAAAGGAGGGTCTTATCTCACATGACTAATAGGTCTCCCAGTGAATAAGTCCTGTAGGCAATTTAGAAATTGAAACTCTTCATACGAGACAAACCGGGATCAAGCTTAGAAGTCCTAGTGTATGGTATAAAAAGACTGCCAAATACAGCCAGAAATGCACAATTGGAAGGAGATAAAATTGATGAATGGGACCTTCTAAAGATTAAATCCCTGTGCACATCGAAGCCTTTTTCTAATAGGGTGAAAAGAAAACCTACCAACTGGGAACCATCATTTAGTAATTCCATCTCAGACAAGTCTCATAATGAAAGTTTACAGAATATTCCTGGGCCTCCAAAGAAAAAACAGATAACCCAATTACAAAATGGGCAAAAGACTTGAAAAGAATTTTCACAGAGAAAGATATTTGAGTGGCCAACAGACACATGAAGAAATGTTCAAAATCACCAGCAATAAGAGAGATGCAAATCAAAACCAAAATGAGAAACCATCTCACTCCAGTGGCAGTGGCAAAGTTTAACAGGACAGCAAGTAATAAATGTTGGAGAGGATGTGGTGAGATAGGAACTCATACATTGTTCGTAGGATTGTAAAATGGTACAATCACTTTGGAAGGCAGTTTGATGCTTCCTCAAAGAGCTGAATGTAGAAATTCCATATGACTCAGCTATTCCACTGCTTGGAGTATACCCTGAGAAAATGAGAACCGAGGCACCATTGGAGACTTGTACACCAGTGTTCATAGCAGCATTATTCATCATTGCAAGAACATGGAAACAGCCCAAATGTCCAACCATCATGGAATGGATTGAGGAATTATGGTACATTCATACAATGGAATACTATGCAGCATGCAGGAGCAATGATTTTGTAAATTGTTACCTAAGTTGGAAGGGACTGGAGAGCTTTATACAAAGTGAACTAACTCAGTCTCACAAGGACAAATATTGTATATAAAACCATTATTGTAGAATGAGTATGAAGATCAGGGAAGGGGGCCTGTGGAAGCAGAGGGATGAGGATGTGTAGAGATGGTAGGTTGTACAATTTCATGGGGTGGGGGGAGATGTGGGAAATTGGAAGAATCTGGCCTGAGAAGCAATGTATTAGAATTTTGTAAATAAGCTGTTGTTGTTGTTAATTGCCGTCGAGTCGCAGGCGACTCATAGTGACCCTATGAAGGAGAGTCCTCGACGCTTGGGTGCCTTTCATCCTCTCTCCAGGTTCATAGGGTTTCCGGAGGCAAGCTATTATGGAATTAAAAAAATAAATGGAAGCTCTTTAGGAGCCAAGCTTTTTTGAGAAGATGGATTATAGATAAAAGACTGAAATTCAGCTAGCAACAGTTGTCAAAACAATAAGAGAGAATGATTTCTTTTTAGCATTATTGGATGCAATGAGTGCAATCAAAACTAGGTAAGCTTTCCTGGAGAAAATATTTCTTTGGAGTTTTGAAGGTAGAAGGGTCTTAAATTGGTAGAAGGTTAATAGACTAGATTATTTAGGCAATAAAATAGCAGACATAAGACTTATGGCATTGATTCTAATTTATAGCAACCACTCATTTGGCTTCTGAGACAGTAAATCTTTACAAGAGAGACTGCCTCTCTTTCTTCCTCTAAGTAGCTGGTGGTTTAGAACTGATGACCTTACAGTTAGCACATGTAAGACTCTGTGTCAAGAGAGGTCCTTCTTGAAATCTTTAGGAAGAAAAACAACAAGCTATTTAGGACAGGGAATATTATTGTCTGTATCAGAGACTATATTGTGGAATAATGGAAAAAAATATTGAGATATGACATAAAGAGGTTGATTGCCCAAAAGAAATTAATATGAGAGAAGTATATTTACATTTGATGTACATACTTTAATAGGAATATATGTTTAAAACAGTGCTAGAATAGGTTTGCTGTGAATAAAAATGGATTTACCAGCACTCAACAACAGTTAAACAGTACTCACCCTTTCATTGCTGCTGAGTTGAAGTGGACTCTCCATTGTATTTTCATGGCTGTAATTTCAGGGTAGAAGATTGCCCATCTTTCTCCCTCAGACCCGTTGACGAATTCAGACCAACAAAAGATGTGGCCTTTGAGTTAGCAGTGTAGCTCCCTAAAGACTATACACCAGAGTGCCCTAGCGTAGAGCTAGTTTTGTGAGCTACCACGATTGGGCTTTATTTATTTGGAAGAAAGTAGAAAAAGGAAACCCAAGTTTCAGAGAAGGAGCTAGACAACAGGGTGAATTGCTTTCTTGATCCACTGCCTCCTCCACTTAGAGACCAGAGAATTAAATGATACTGTATGATCTGGCTAGAAACAAAGTGGGGGGAAATGTAAAACAGAATTATAAATGAATTAAAAGTGGATCTGTTGAGTCTTGAGGAGCTCCTAAGGCTATGCCCCTGAGTTGTTTTTCAACTTTTGAATTGAATTGATCCCTAGAAGTAGCCTTTAAACTAAGTAATAATTTAGCCCAAAGAGCAAAAATTGTCAGACCTGATTATTGTGTTACTTAAAAATATATCTATAAGATCAGTAGATCCATGGCTATTTTAAAACAAATGAGAAGGTGAGGGTAAGCCAGAGAGACTACATGGAAAGGAAATGATTAGAAATAACAAGAATATTGACACAATGTGAAGAATGTGAGCACTATCATTAGTCATTCTCTCAGGAAACTGTGGAATGGAGGTGGAATTTGCTGGATATATTTTGACCTCATAACAGTGCTCGATGAAATTGGCTCAGTGGTCTAGGGACTGGATTAGAAGGATTAGATAGAGAGTGATAGAGAGTGAAGCAAGGACACCACCATGATTGTCCTGATGAGAGTGATGAACTGTGAGCTTCAGTGAAGATTAACAAATGGAGAACTGGGTTTGTAAAAATAAGGGTCATATCGTAAAGATCATGCAATTTGATTTGGCAAAACTTCATAGCACTTGTGTGATTAGAATAAAGAAAAGAATCAAAGAAGTTTTACATATATGCTAGGGTGTTACAAATTACCAATATTTGCATTACCTGCAGAATGGTAGTTTTATATGGCTCATTTAACACAGTGCCTATGGAACCAGCAGTTACGAATGAAAGGACATATTGCATTAGATACATTTGCTGCATAAGACAATTAGCTCTCAAGCATTAAAAGGCAGAGATTCTACTTGGAGGGCTAATGTGCACTTAATACATTTTCCCTTGCTACAGATGAATGAGAAATCTGGGCAGTAAATAAAGAAAACTGAAGAAGTAATACCTTTGAATTATGATATTGGCAAGGAAAATTGAATATGGTGCGGCATATAAGAGAATCAATAAATTAGTTTTGAAATGGTAAAGTCATAATGCTCTCTAGAAACAAGAATGGTTAAGACTTTGTCTCATGTATTTTGGACGTATTATTTCGAAAGACCAGTAACTGGTGGAAGACGTGATGGTTGGGAGAGTAGAAAATAAAATAGAGGAAGATTCTCAGCAAGATGGATTGATGTAGTGGCTTTGCCTGTGGACTCTAGCACAGCATTTGTGAGTATGGTATGGTAGTGGGCAGTATTGTACAGAAATAGGGTCACTGTGTGCTGGAATGAACTGGACAGCACATACAGCAACAACAATATGTAGCATACATATGGTTGGGGTGAAGATGCTGGTTACTTTTCAAAAAAGAATATGGCATCATTAAGGAACTAGAAATTACCAGGAAAACAATAATGCTGGCTAAATGAGAGTCAAGGTGTCAAGTGATCTGGGTATTATCAGAGTGGTGGGCTTGAAAGTAGAGTAAACTATGGTCATGAGAACAAAGAAAGAAAAGTAAAATTAATGGGCTCCTTAATTTGACATTTTAAGCATGTACACTTTAATGCATTATCTGAAAGTCTCATATAACTACACAATACAGAATAAAACCAATTTAAAGAAACTTTGGAAGATTTTATCTTCAAACAGTTTGACTTTGACTTAGTTAATTATTGCTTGATATGGAATGATCTAGATGATCAGTAAAGTTATTGTTTATTTTTTTTAATTTGAAAGGAAGTATGTTGTTGTTTGCCCTTGCATCAGAACCAACACATAGCTGACCCTCCAGCAGATTTTCAGAGGCTGTCAATCGCATGACAGGAGACTGCCTATCTTTCTCCTTTGGAAAGGGAAATATAGAAGCATGTTTTTGTTAACTTTGATAGCTATGTTTATTTACTTATTGAATGAACTAGATTCAAGGTGATTTAAAAAAATAGCACACACATACTCATATCCCTCACTGATAAGAAACTTCTTGAAATCTTTAGAGAAAAATATACATAGTGTTTTGACATACCTAATTGGGCTGTTTGACCTCGTTGATAACACTCTGCTTTTCTTTGTTGGACCTGATTGCGGAATAGAAATGAATCATAACATAGTCCACATGTGTTCAGATGATAATAACATTACCAGATTCAGTGTGCAGTGTTCTCAGCAAGTCTTGGGGGAGGTGGGCTGACTGGAGTCTGTCAGTGGAATCTTTCACTGAATCCTTTGAAGAAGAAGTGACTCAGGAGACCAAATCTCAAAGGAGAGGCCACCGTGTGAGGACCAAGCAGCAGCTGAGGAAAGAAGGTTACATGTTTTAGAGCGGCAAATAGCTTGTTTCTGCTCATTTCCTATTCAGACTCACGTCCCTAGCTTCCTGAGCACCATAGAGAACACTAGCCCTGTCTCCTCTAAGCTCAGTGAATGTGGGGCATGGGGCCAAACAGAGTGAGACTATTCTCCAGGTCTGCTCTATTTGCATGCGTGTTTTGTTGCGTCTTCAAAGCTGCAACTCCTGAAGAGCCCAGTGGCGGTCTCTGTCTCTCTGTCTATCTCTCTCTGTGTGTGAATGAGTCTCTCTCTCTCTCTCTCTCTCTCTCTCTCTGTGTGTGTGTGTGTGAGAGAGAGAGAGAGGAGAGAGAGAAAGAGAGAGAGATAGAGAAAGAGAAGGAGGGAGGGGACAGAGGAGAGTGCAAGCAAGGGAGGACATATTTTGGATTTTTAGCTGTTTGTATTTACCTACAATGAATGGAGTGAGATGTTTCATAATTAACCCCACACTGTGTCCTTTCTTATTGCCCTTTTAGTACTATTGGGTTCTTGAGAAGAAATTTAATTTTCAATCTCTTAATTTGAGGGACCATAGATTAGATCGAGAGGCAAATACCTGTGTGTAAAATATTTAAAGAATTTTAAAAAAAGAAAAAAAAAGAATAATTTTATAATCATGACTGGATAAGTGGGGGTTCTAAGGAGGAACTTCTTGGGAACTTACGTCATCAAGAAAATCTCAGAAGAATGAGGCTTAAATTTTTGAATTGAATTTCCTTTTATTGGTGTTTAAAATACTTACAGTGCTGATTTCTGTGTTTCATAATGACTAAAGTCTTGAGTTGTGAGGAAGAAACTGCATTGGTGTAATTCTTTCTGTATTTCTTAGGTAGAGACACAATTTTAAAAAGTAATTATGTTCCAAGATAACATAGAACCTCTATTTTCTATGTTTTTGCTTTTTTCAAATACTTCCTAAATTTTGCTTGGTTTAAATGTGATTTCCCTTTCAGCTTCTAAGCCTCTGTGAGGGATTTTTTTTAAGGAATTTCTTCCTGTTTCTTGAAGCCTTGGTTCTGAGAACAAGTTCAAAGGTCTTTCTTCAAACAGAATCGGCTATCTTGGTAGCAATTGTTCTAACAAGCTGATAGTTCAACTTTGCAGTTTAGGTTATAGAAAAATCACACTGCACCATTTACCAGATTGTTAAAGCAGATACAATTTATGCCTCAAATAAACTTTTATGTCTGTGGTGTGACAAGCTTGCTTTTTGTCTCTGCCTGGACTCAGGCACAAGGAGCGGGGGCATCCCAATATGTAATCATTAGAAGTGCAATCAAAATGGGTGCATCAGTCAAACCAGCTCATATTTAGTGAAGTCACATCTGCTTTATGTCTGTGTTTGTTCAAAGATAAAAGGGAGGAGACCGCCAGGGCTCCTTTATGTTCCTGTTTTCATCTTGCAGGCAAGGAACACAGGGGAGGCTGTTGTTTGTCATTCCTGGCTAACATCAAAGCCCATTCAGGCTAATCTAGGGGCAGAATAGACCTCCAGGAGCAGTGAGGAGATTTATAATGCTGCTACCTTGGAAATGTTTCCTCACTTTTATCTGAAAGAAAAAAGAAATGTTGCCTCGAACATCATTTGCCTACAAAACTTTTAACAGAAAACTTCTCCTGACCATCTATAAATGACTACCATTTTGCCTGCCCTGTTCTTTTTCAGAGTCACATTTTCCTGTTAAAACTCATAATTTAACACATTTTTCATAATAGTAGAGAAAACACACACACATATAGACAAATATATTACAAATGTAGAGGGTAAAACAAGAAAAAGCAATTGTTTTATTTTTTTTTTTTAAGGCACGTAATGTATAGGATCCAGTTACAACCACCTTCTACTTTCTGTAGAGCTCGTCAACAAGATTATCTGACACAATACCAATGGGCTTGAGCGTGGTGAAGATCATGTGGACGGGGTAGTGGGGAGCAGGATTCTGATTCATAGTTGCTCTGATGTGTAGTGGACTGTAAGGCACCCAACAGCAACAACAACATACTTTCTGTTTATGACCTAAATAACACATTTGTAGTACAAAATTGAGGTTGTGCCAAAGGCTACATAGAGGCTTTCATCTAACATACACGGATTAAAAAAACTCATAGTTCATTTCTTATGCATGGGCTCATTCATTCAAGAATCAGTCTTTGAGCACTAGATGTTTATCAGATCGTGTTAAGTGTTTGTAGGAAAATAAAGAAGGGTAACCTAGAGTTTAGGCATGTGGCCAGGAGGGAGCAGTCCTTGGAGAAGGACATCATGCTTGGAAGGGTGGAGGGACAGCTCAGGAGAGGAAGACCTGAATGAGATGGATTGACACAGTAAGTGGGGTAATGGTGATAGGTGTGTTGGAGCCAGTAAAACTGGCTCAGGACAGAGGAGGGTTCAGAGATAGAGTCACTGTGAGTCACAGGTGACTTGATGGCACACAACAACAACAACAGCAACAGCCATCACCTAGTTGGAGTTCCAGTTGGAAAGGGGTTGCTGTTTTCTTTGGTCCCTCACTGATACATGAACAGAAGCCAAGATTGGAGAGTGGGTTGACCATGCAGAAATTTGGGAAGCAGTCAGATGTAGAGGGACAGAGGATCTGAAGTAGGAGTATTTGGGGTAAGTTCAAGACCTAGCTAGCAGACAGTACTGGCTAGGGTGAAGTGAGAAGCTGCACCTCCCCTTAATGGCAGATGAATCAGGAATGCCCTGGAGGTGGTAGCGGTCAACTGCAGGTCATGTGGGGCCTTAGGCTCCAGAGTACAATGGAGCCATTTGCGTAGAGGTTGGACAGGACTTTGGACAAGGTCACTCAGCCTGCTATGTACAGAATCTGTCAGAGACAGGCAGACACAGAGACAGGAAAACTTCTTAGTACATTATTTCTGTAAACAGGAGAAACATTTCGATCAGGTTGAGGAGATGGTAAGAAATTATACCCTAGACACACACACACACACACACACACACACACACACACACAATTTTATTGTGTTTTTGGTGAAGTTTACTTAGCAAATTACATTCCCACTTAACAATTCCTATGCACATTGTTTACCTTCACGGCATTTTTCATAAAAGGACAACACTCATTCTTTCCATTCAGGCTGTTCCATTTCCATTAGTTTACTGCTCCCTTCTCCTGTTCAGTTGCCATCTTTGCTTTGGAGTAAATGTTGTCTGTTTGGTAACATACACAGTAGTTTTTAATACTCAGGGCTGCTGTTACTTATTTTAGGAGCTAATCCGTTTATAACTGAAGGGTGATTTATTCTAATGTTAAGCACTCTTATACCAATCTTGTTTTGAATCCTACCTAGTCTTGAGGTGTTTTTTTTTTAATATGTTGTTGAGTCTTGTTGGCTTAATTTTTTTTTGAGAATTTTTGTGTCTGTATTCACGAGGAATACGGGTCTGTAATTTTCCTTTTCCCCTCCTGTGATGTTGCTGCTACTTAAAGGTCATGCCTTTTTGGTGGTATAAATCTACCAGCGGCTCCATGACAAAGATGGCAATCTCCTGTAACGTGATTTACAGCCTTGGAAGTACAGTGCAGGGTCAGCAGTGAGTCAGTTCTGACTCAGAGACAGTGAGTGAGTACCTGTCTTTGGTATCAGCGTAATATTGACTTTGTAGAAGGAATTGTTGTTGTTAGGTGCTGTTAACTAAGGAACAACAGACCTGAAATCTGAACCCTGCTCTATACTGTGTGACGCTCACCCTCTTGGATATGTTTGAACCCATGATTATAGCCATTGTGCTTTTCCCCAGGTCTAATACTCTTGACAACATGCCCAAATTATGGGAGATGAACTTTTCCCTTCCTTATCTCTAAGAAGCACCCTAGTTGCACTTCTTACAAGAGGGACTTGTTTGCACTTTTGGTGGCAGTTGAATATCATAGAGTTGGAACCACCCATATAGTCGACCCTCCAGCAGATTTTCAGAGGCAGTTAATGCTTGGGAAGAGATTGCCCATCCTTCTCCTGTGGAGCAACTGATGGAATCAAACCTGCGTGCTTTTGGGATAGCAGCGCAGTGTCTAACCCCTCAGCCACCAGAGAGCTCCCTGCTCTTTTGGTAATCATTGCATATTCAATACTCTTTTCCAACACCACAATCAGAAACATTGATTTTTCTATCATTTTTGTTCATTGTCCCACTTTATAATGTAAAGATAGAAAACAATTGGTTAATTAGGGAATATTTTGTTTCTTTTTTTAATGCTTTGGAAGCAGTTTAGTAAAATTGATGTCAATTCTCTGACTATCATCTAAAATTTCCTAGCTAAACCAATGACTTTAGATATATTTTAAAGTTAGAACTTACAGGGTTTTAATTATTTAGGACAAGAATGAAAGATGTAAGATAGAATCATAAGATGGTCCTCGAGATAATAATGTAAGAAGTAAAAGGGTGGAATTGCTAGATACTGAAGATTGAAAATCACATATATTAATGCATTGCTTCTTACAATAATGTATAAAATACTTTTTTCTAAAAAAGTGCTGAAAAATTCAGCTAATATGAAAGAGAATTTGTAAAAATAATAATAAACTTTAAGTATATAAAAAGTAAGCTTGATTTGTTGATGAAGTTTTATATATAAATCCTGTACACAGAGGTTGTTGTTGTTGTGATGTGCCATTGAGTCACTTGCAACTTATAATGAACCTATGTAAAACAGCCAGCAATCAGGGTTGTTTCATCTGCATAATGTAGATTGTTGATGAGTCTACCTCCAATCCTGATGCCACGCTTCTCCTCATAGCCCGGCCTCCTGGATAATCTGTTCTGCATATAGATTGAAAAGATACGAAGATAGGGCACATCCCTTGTGTACACCCTAATCGACTTGAACCATGCAGTGTTTCCTTGCTCTGTTCTGATGACTGCCTTCTGGTCCAAGTATAAGTTTTGTATAAGCACAATCAAGTGTTCTAGGATTCCCATTCTTCTCAGAGTGAGCCACAGTTTGTTGTGATCCATACAGTCACATGCCTTTGCATAGTCAATGAAACACAGATAGGCATTCCTCTGGTACTCTGTGCTTACAGCCAAGATCCATCTGACATTAGCTATAATATCCCTAGTGCGACGGCCTCTTCTGAATCCAGCCTGCCCTTCAGGCAGTTCTCTGTTGGTGTGCTATTCCAGTTGTTTTTGGATAATCTTCAGCAGAATCTTGCTTGCCTGCTATATCAAGGATATTGTTCGATAATGTCAACCCTCTGTCAGATCACCTTTCTTTGGAATGGGAACAAATATAGATCTCTTCCAATCAGTAGGCCGGGTGGTTGTCCTCAAGATTTCTTGGCACAACCTGTAGTTAGTCATAATAGCCAAGCCAAATGTCCATCAACTGAAAGATAAAATGTGGTTTTCCGATATAATGAGAGTTTAGCATTCCTGCCCCACATGAACAAATTATAAAATCATGAAAGAAGTGATCCCTCATTCTCCTCCTATTTGTATAGTTGGGGGCAGAGGGAGAAAGAAAGAAGGATGCATACATATGCCTCCACTCACATACATCTCAAATATCTCCATTTAACAACATCAGAGTCAAGTTATAAAACATTCCCAGTACCTCACAGGTTCCTTCATGCCCTCTCTAGTGAGCATCTCTTTTAAAAGTAACCAGTATTTTTATCTGCATCATCCTGGAATAGTTTTGAAATTGTTTTTAAACTTTGTATAAATGAGCTCTGCGGGTCAGGAGTTGTGCTGGCAGCCTAGAGACAGGCAGTTTGAATCTACTGAAAGATGAGATATATCCTCCCTTTCAGTTTACAACCTCTGAAAACCTACTGAGAGGTATAAGTTGGTTCAGACTAGATTGTAATGAATTCAGTTGTATATGTGGGATACATAGGCTCTTTTAAACAAATTTTTCATTAACATACATTTTACATGTCATAAAATTAACTTTGTATGTATAGTTAATTTGATTTTAGTACATTCATAAGATGGCAGTAGTTACCATTTTTTAAGTTGCAGAACACTTTCATTACCTCCAAAATCCCATAGCTATTAGCAGTCACTTCCTATTCCTCCATTTTCCTGTTCCTGTCAACTGCTGATAACTGCTGCTATGTATTTTCTTACTCTAGATATTTTGTAAAATGGGTCCCTACAGTATGTGGACTTTGTGTCTAGCTTCTTTCAGTGGACACAATGTTTATAAAAACATCCATGCTGTAGCATGAATTAGTATTAATTTCTCTTTATAGCTAAATAATATTCCATTATGTGGAAAAACTATACTTTATCTACCATTTGTTGAATACTTGGCTTTTTGACTGTTATGAATAATAATAGATACCTTTTTCCAAGGTTTGTATACATATGTTTTACATTATATTCAGCCTATTACTTTTCATTACTTAGCTGGATTTGATTCTCTAGGCATTTAGTTTGTTTCCAGTTTTGAATGATAATGAGATATATTGTATTGAAAAATCTTGTACATGGCTCTGTTCAGTCAGAAACACTCTTTCTCTTGAGTGAATACATAGAAGTGGAATTGCTAGATCATTCATCTTTCTCTTTATCAGGCTTTCTGCATCATTCTGTCATGCTTGTTCATGTTGGTGCTGGGCACTCCCTTATCAGTGACAAGAGCAGAGGAAATGTGCTTCTTACAGACTTGACCCGGGATTAGCTGGGGGAGGGTGGGGTAGGGGGGGCGTGGGTGTCCTTTTTCTCTGCCAGAGTGTTTATTTAGGGCTTGTTTTTCTTCTTTCTGTGTCTTTTAAGGCATGCTTTTTGCTTTCCTTTCCCTCCTTTTGAATTTCCTCTTCAGTTGTTTACCAAAGTAAAGTTTAGCTCGAGCTTGTCTGCAACTGTACAGTTACAGACTTGAGAGTCTAAGATTATTTATAATGACATGTTTCCTTCCAGCAGTGCTTATTACAGGTTTTTGAAAAAATCTGGATCCTTTTTAGGAAATAAAAAGGAGAAACCTTCTCATGGGAAAGTATATTTGAAAGTACGAGCAGCGCTCTCTCTCTCTCTCTCTCACTCTCATTCAGGGAATTTGTGAATTTCTATGAATTCAATTCACTGGACAGAGTCTAAGGAGGCAGCTCTTCCTCAGTCCTTTGATTGCCTTCCATCCTGACGGGCTCATCTGCTGGTACCATAACAAACAATGTTCCGTTGCTATTCATAGACTAAAATATCTAGAGTCAGTATTTCAGATGGAGATGGCTTGTCCTGTTTCGTAGTCTGAATGCCCCACTTAAATGTGTCCGCCATGGGTGTTCCTGTTGATATTTGTAATACTGGTGGCATAACTTTGAGCATGGTAGCAGCATATAAACCTTTCAAGTGTAACAAATTGATGATGTGCCAATTAAGGTGTTTCATCAAACAAATGCAGTCTTGGATATGCTCACTGGTCTATTCCAAGACATTGGAAAGATAGCTACCTGGCCAACTCTCTTGAAGAGATCTGTATTTTGATTTTTAAAAAGTGATATCCAACAGAATGTGGAAACTATTGAACAATATCATATGCAATTAAAATCTTGCTGGAGATTATTATTGGCAGGAACATTATACAGGGAACTGGCAGAGAGAGATTCAGGCTGCATTCAGATGAGGCTGTGACACTTGAGATATCATTGCTGATATCAGATGGTTCTTGGCAAAGAAGAGATACCAGAAAGATGGCTATTTTTGTTTTATTGACTATGTAAAGACATTCAGTTGTGTATATCATAATAAATTATGTATACATTGAGAAGCATAAAAATGCCATAACATTTAATTGTGCTTATGTGGATCCTGTAGACCAAGAAGCAGCTGTTCATTTAGGACAAGGGAACAGTAAATGGTTTAAAACCATTATCTCTGCTGTACATAAGCCCATTATTGCAATCACTGTGTCAGTGTCATTGAGGGTCTTTCTTCTTAACCTTATCCTCCGCTTTTCCAGTCGCTATATTCTGCTCTAGGGATTGGGCCCTCCTGATAACACACTCAAAGCACGAGACACAGAGTCACTATCCTACTTCTAAGTAACACTCTGGCTACATTTCTTTCAAGACTGTTTTTATTTTGGCAGTGTATAGCATGGTCACTGTTCATCGATATTACAATCTAAAGGCATCAGTATTTTTGTTCTTTCTTACTCATTATTGACCTTCTTAGGTGCTGTCGAGTTATGTCTCACAGTGAACAGCACATCTGAATCCTGTCCTATTCTGTGCCATCCTTACAATCTTTGACACATTTGAGCCCTTTGCTGCTTTCACTGTGTCAATCCGTCTGGTTGAGAGTAGTCTTCTCTTTCACCTACACTTCCCTTTTCAATCATGATGTTTGTTTCAAAGGAATAGTCTCTGCTAGCAACATGCTTCAAGTATGTGAGATGGAACTTTATCATCCTTGCCTCCAAGAAGCACTCTGGTTTCACCTTCTCTAAGACATAGCTCTTTTTGCTGTCCATGGGATGTTCAGTACTCTTCTCTAACACCACAATTCTAAGGCATCAGTTCTTCTGGCATGCTTACCCATTGTCCAGCTGTCAGCAGCAAAGCAAGTGATTTAAAAAAGTCTCTGGCCTGACTCGGGCCATTTAGTCCTCAAACTAGCATCATTATTCCTCAATAATTTGGAGAGATTCCTGAGTGCAGATTTTCCGAGTGCAATCAATATGTCTTCTTTTTTTATTTATAATTATATTTTATTAATTTTCATAAACATTTACAGAGATTTTGGGTTTCCATTCATTCACCGCTGCACCATTCTCTCTACCCTCCTCCCAGTTTGTTCTTGTCCAAATGCCACAGTGCTTGTCAAAGCCAGTTCTGATTAAT
>NW_006399907.1:1792565-1799347 GCF_000299155.1 Elephantulus edwardii | reverse complement strand
TTCTCCATCTGTGATGGTGTTGCTTATTGGGCTAGTTATGAGAATTTTTGTCTTCCTGATGTTAAGATGCAATCCATATTGAAGGCTTTGGTCTTTGGGCTTCTGCAGCAAACTCTTCAAATTCCCCTCACTTTCAGCAGACAAGGGTGGGTCATCTGCATAATGAAAGTTATTGATGAGTCTTCCTCCAATCCTGATGCCACATTCCACATGTAAATAAAGCAATGGAAAAATATCATGGCTTAGGTCAGGTGAACCTTAGTCTTTAATGTGACATCCGGTAATCTCTAGTGCTTAGAAAAAGTAATTTCAAGTGTAATGGAATTCTTGTTCTTTTCACTTCAGCAAGAGTACCAGAACTTTTCTGGGTATATCCTTCAACAGTTTCATTAGATTATTCAACTAGGAATTAAAATGCATGTTATATAGATGAGCTGATTTCTCCCATATTGAGATTGTACTATTTTGACTTCATGACTCTCAAGTAGATGTGCTCTTCTTTATTCAGTTATCTTGCTGTAAGCCACACCCTCTTCAGGTCTGGGCTAGAGAGCTTCCTGCCTCACATTTTTTTTTAAAAGAATGAAAAGTTTAGTGCTGCTCAATTGCAGAGTGTCATGGAAAAGAACTTCTGTGGGCTAAATGAAATAGCATACTTTTTGCATCTCTCAGGAGCTCTTACACGTTGGGCTGCTAACTGAAGGGCGGCATGTAAAGGCCACCAGCAGCTCTGAGAGAAGGATGGGCAGTCTCCTCTCATAAAGATTTTTAGCCTCAGTTACCAATGAAGGGCCGTAATGAGCCAGAATGAACTCCATGGCAGTGGATTTTGGTTGGTTTCCTAAATATGGTATTTAAAATATGACCACAGTTGTAGAAGAGGTAAGGTTGCCATGACTGTTGTTTTCTCCTTGAGACAGAATGTGAAGACAGTAATATTAGACTAAGTCCTTGCTGTTTATAATTGTTAAAATGTTACATTAAGGTTCTTGTTACAAAACCTCTGGTTGGCCTAGTGAGCGGGCCAACTAGGGAGCTCTGGTGGTGGCAAGAAGCTGCGCTGCGATTCTGATGGCATGCGGTTCAAATCTACCAGCTGCTCCATGAGAGGATGGGTAATCTCCTCCCGAGCAATTAACTGTCTCTGAAAACCCGCTGGAAGATCAGCAGTGACTCTGTGGTACAAAACATCAACAACAATTACGAAAACCAATTTGGGCATTCAGTAGGCCAACCTTCAAGGATGTTGTACTAATGTAATTTTGAAGTTCACAATAGGATCATTCATCCCACACTCATTGCTGCAGAGTTGGAATCAATTCATTCTTGACCCTCTTGGGTTTCCCAGGCTGTAAAGTGCATAGGACAAGGCTGCCTGTCTCCTCCTGTGGAGCTGCTGGTGAATTTGAACTTCTTGAAAGCACAGCTTTGTGTTAGCACAATTTTCAGTGATTATGCCATCAAAGTTCTCTAATAAGACCATTGTTGTTATGTGCTGTTGAGTCAGAAGCAACTCACAGCTGACCCTGCAGAGGGTGTCAGAGGCTGTAAATCACAAAGGAGATCCTGCAGAGCAGCTGATGATGGATTTGTACCAGGAGCCTTCAGATTAGCAGAGTTAGTTTAGATCACCGTTGTTGTTGTTGTGTGCCGTCAAATTGGAACAGCCTCATAGCTGACCGTCTAGTGTATTTTCAAAGGCAGTTAATCTCATGGGAGGAGACTTTCCATTCTTCTCTCATGGAACAGCTGCTGGATTTAAACCACATGCCTTTGGGATTGCAGCACAGTTTACTACCACAGGGCGACCAGCACCTCAGTCTTTATCAATAGGCTACCAGTTTCAGATATATGTTGTTGTTATGTGCCTGGAGTCAAGTATGACTCATAACAGCCCAATGAACAATAAATCTGGACCCTGTCCTGTCTTTATCATCTCTAACATATGTTGCTGCTGTCACTATGTCGATCTATCTTGAAGAAGATCTTCCTTACTTTCTTTGTTGACCCTATATCTTTCTAAGCATGATGACCCCTTTCCAGGGAATGATAGCCTTTCCTAGAAACATGCCCAACATACGTGAGATGAAGCTTTGTCATATTTGCCTCCAAGGAACATTTTGGCTGCACTATTTCCAAGGCATATCTGTTTGTTCTTTTTGAAGTCTATGGGATATTCTGTACTCTTCTACAGCACACAACTCCAAGGCAACAATTCTTCTGACATTTTTATTCACTGTCCCTTGATAATTGTTTTTGCCAAAAATCTATTGGTTTAAAGTTTTTATAAAAAATGACTAAAAAGTAACGAGTGAAAGTACTTTCCTCTTCTTCAAACCACCGGTTTTTCTGAATAATCTAGTGGACAGAAAGTTATGCTACCAAGCCAAAGGTGGGTGATTTTAATCTGCAGCCCTCAGGCTTGATTTTTGATCAAACATTCTTCTAAGTAGTATAGCACTGGTCTGTCCATCTGCTGTACAGAGGTAACTCGTGGTTGTTGTGATGCTAAACACTGTGACACTGATGTGTCAAATGCGATAATGGTTACCCATGGTTGACGGTGTTTGGTTGAGCTCCCCGATTAAAACAAGCTTGGAAGCAGGAGTGGCATCAACTTCTGAAATAGCTTGCCTCCAGAAACTATGAACTTGGAGAAACGATGAAAGTTATATAGGTGTTCAGGTCTTTCCTTCACAGGGTTGTTGTGAGTCGTCTACGACTCAGTGGCACTTAACAACAACAACAATAGCAATAACAATCGTTTATGCTCTTGGAGTTTTATCAGGCATGTATAAGCAATGCATAGCTTTGCTTGTTTTCACAGAGACAGAATCACACTGTGTCCAATGCTGAGCAGATGTATTTTTCCACTTTGTATTGTGTCACAGACATTCTTTTTGTGTTAGCCTACAGTTAATCTGCCTTCTTTATTTTCTTATTTTTCTATTGTAAAAAAATTCTTGATTCCCGCCCTTTATTTGCCTGGTTGTGGAGTAATAGTAATGTATCTTCAATGATGTCCCAAAGTAATTTTTTGAGTCACTATGAATGAATAGATTTAAACAAATACTGTGTGTTTCTATTCAATGCAGTCATTGTTCCCTCTTTTTAGATACTCTCATTTTTGTTCATGGAAGCCTTTTCAGATCCTTTGATCTGACCCCACTAGTCTTTATTGGCTTCTTGATTTTTCTATATAAAAAGGTGTTCCAGCCTATCCTTTCCTCCAAATGGAAATTGACTTCTGAATTAAATCTCTGTTTGATATTATTGCCTGTTTAGGAAATTTATTTCACTAGGTTCAACCAGATCTACTTGCTGCACCCTTGGGTGTGCCTTATCAGTCAATCACCAAGTAATCTGAAGAGTTCCCGTGTGCAAAGGAAGTCAGCCAGGTCTTGTAATGTAATGCAAGCCACCTCATTGTTTCCCTGTCTCCTATCCCAGATGAACCACAACCCACAAAACAGCAAACTTTCTTATGTTTTCAAAATTTATTTTAAAAATATTTATGAGAGAACACTAATCTGTGGGAAAGTAAGCCATTTTCAGATGTAGTAATTAAGAGATTAATGTTTAGTAATTTATGTAAATTTTATATCCAGCAAGTTTTGATAAATGTGTATAGTTTTGCCACTAACACCAAATTTATATGGGGCTCACGTGGCCTAGTGGCAAGAAGTTGCACTGCAGTCCCAGAGGCATGTGGTTCAAGGCCACCAGCTGCTCCACAGTAGAAAGATGAGCAATCTCTTCTCGATTAACTGTCTCTGAAAATTTGCTGGAGGGTCAACTGTGGGTCAGTTCTGATTCCATGGTCAACAACAACAACAACAACAGCAAGAACTATTCCAAAAGGTGCTTTCCTCGTTCTCTGCCTTCAATTCTTGCCCCCATCCAACTCTAGGCAATCTTTACCCTTTCTTAAAATTTCATATAAATGGAATCAGGTGATATGGTGTCATTGGTTTTTTGTTTCTTTCACTTTGTATGGCACTACTGGGATCCATCCATATTGGTTTTTGTGTCAGCAAGTGTTTTAGGTGAGTAAATTTCCACTGTATCTCATTTATTTAATGAGGGGTAGAGGAAAATAATATTGAGGAAAGAGTACATTATGAGAGGGTAAAACCAAGAGAAGGATTAGCAAAAGGAGACAAGGGGGGGAGGAAGTAAAAAGAGCAATGAGAGAAAAGAAATAGAGGAAGAGAACAACAGATAAATCCAAAAGTATTAAGAAAAAAACAAAACGGTAAGTATGAAAGAGAGATGAAGACGCCCCTCTGACCTTCCCCTCAAGTACCACTAGAAGAAAATGTCCCTTCATAAACTGCCACCTTCTTTCACCTGAGCACGACCTAGTTCTTTACCTCATCTCAGTTTTTCATTTCTCATATTCAGCTACTTTCTGGAAGTTGCTGCTTTCTTTTAACTTTATAACTAACTGCTTTCTTAATATTGTATAGCTGCCTTGTAAACAGTTTTACAGGATTAATAAGTATAAATAAGTTGTGTTCTTTCTATATGATGTAGTTTCAACATCTAGCACTCTGGTTGTACTTTCTCACAGGAGAGTCTACCTTAGTGATTGTTGTTGTTATGTGCTGTTAAGTTGCTTGCAACTCATAGCAGCTCTATGTACCATAGCCCTGAAACCTGCTCTATTCTGTGTCAACCTTATTGTCTCTGACACCTACTCCCATTACCCCGGTCACTCAGTCAATCCATCTCATCCAGAGTTTTCTTCTCTTGCACTGTCCCGCCATCCTTTGAAGCATGATTTCCCTCTCCAAGGACTGATCCCTCTTTGCAACATGCCCAAAGTATATCAGATGAAGCCTCAGAATCCTTGCTCCAAGGAGCAATCTTGTTTCACCCTCTCTAGGATGAAGTTGTTTGTTCCCTAGCAGTCCATATTACATTCAGTATTCTTCTCCAGCACTACAGCTCAAATGCATCAATTCTGCTTCTGTCATCCCTAGTCATTGTCCAGCTTTCTGATGCATAGCAAGTAATTTTGAAGACACCTTAGTCTCCAGCCTGACGTCATTACTCTTCAGTACTCTGAAGAGGTGTCTGATCACTTCTCGGCCTTTTGGCTAATATCAGGTGTGGTATCTGCAGATCTGAAGAGGTGTATGGCAGCAGACTTTCACAATGCAATTCATCTTTTGATTTCCTTGCTGCTGGTACCAAGAGTGTTGATTGTGAAGCCACGCCAACTAAAGCGGCTAACAATCTCTTCACCATCTTTCATAATGCTGCCAATCAGCCGAGTGGTGAAAATCTTTGTTTTCTTTTTGTGGAGTTTCAATCCATATTGAAGGCTGCAGATTTTGACCATCTGCAGCAAGTGCTTCAGGTCCTCTTAAGTTCCAGCAAGCAGGGTTGTGTCATCTGCATAATGCAGATAGTTGATAAGTCTACCTCTGATCCTGATGCCACATTTCTCCTCATGGAGCCCAGACTCCTGGATGATCTCTTCTGCATATAGATTGCAAAGTTCTGGAGATAGGACACATCCTTGGCATACACCCTTCTCGATATTGAACCATGCAGTGTTTCCTTGCTCTATTCTGTTGACTGCCTCCTGGTCCAATACCTTAATCGTATTGACTCAAATAATTTGTCAGAATTGCTTGACTCATAGGAATTTATAGTGGTGGCTGTTTTCAGTCATGGTGTTTTTAGGAGTGAATTAGGTGGGAAATCTAGTGAATATGTGCTCGATTTCTACAAGTGCAAACCATATGTATATGTTATTTTAGATTGAATATTAGGCTTGCTACTGTATTACTGCTAGCTCAGTGGTCCTGGGAAGAACTTAACTTTTAAATTTGACCTGTACCCTCTTTAAAACGAGGTATAATGGTAGTATCTACCTCACAGTTTTCTGTGAAGACTCCATGAAAAAATCCATATGAAGTTCCTGTGATAGAATTGTTTAGCCCTTAGAGCTTGGTCAATAGATGTTAGCTTCTGTCATTTTGCATTTGTATGGTGAGAGAAGTCCTTTTTTAAAAAATTTTGTATTTTATATTGGATTGCTTACTAAGTTTGTATATGTTGTGTTTCACACTATTCTTTATTCATATTGTGTTTTATACGATCATTCCCTTGCATTATGTTTTATAAAATTCATCACTATTGGACTATGCCTATTATTATTCTGTCTTTTCAGGTCCCTGCTGGATCTTTCCCATTTCCTTTACCCCCCTCCCTCCACTCACCAAATTGTGCATCCCTATGATTTCACCCCAGCCCATCGTGAGGGAGGTACTTGATTGTAATTCCTTTCAACATTGGCTCTTAACCTTCTTTTAATCTGGGAGTATTTTATTAGAGCATGGAAATGACAAAATATCATATCATGCATCATGCTTCTAAAACTTTGATAAGTAAACACACCTGTGTTTGTTCATTTGGAATGTCAAGTTGGGCATGATAATGATGCATGTTTATGTAGTTAACTTGGAACATTCTTACATAATACTGGCAGATCTGAAACAGGAGAACATATAAAGGTTCTGGAATTTTCTGGTTTAGAAGAGGTCTTGGTATTAGGGATATTGTAGCTGTTGTTAGATGGATATTAGCTAAAAGCAGAGAATACCAGAAGAATGTCTATCTGTGTTTCATTGATTGTGCAAAGGCATTTGACTGCGTGGATCATAACAAACTGTGACTGACTCTGAGAAGAATGGGAATCCCAGAATATTTAATTGGCTAATGCGAAACCTATACTTGGACCAAGAGGCAGTTATCAGAACAGAGCAGGG
>NW_006399907.1:1788892-1791650 GCF_000299155.1 Elephantulus edwardii | reverse complement strand
CTAAGAGTTGCAAGCGACTCGACAGCTCATAACAACAACAAACAACAACAATATTATATTTTGAGTTGCCAAATCAAACCTTGATTTAATAAGTACACCTGAGGCAGGTGAGAAGTCTGAGCTTTTTATCAGAAAATGCAGGACATGAACTCTACCCTTTCATGTTAGTTGTTATGTGCCATTCGGTTGGAACCAACTCATAGCTGATCCTCCACAGGGTTTTCAGAGGCTGTAAGTCACAGAGGAGGAGACTGCAAAAGAAGGTTGTTGAGAGTTTAGCCTACTTTCCAACACATTAATCCTTTTACAGCATTACTATTTGCTCTGCCTGAACGTTACAAATGAAAATGTACTTGTTTCTGATTACTTTGTGTTTTTTTAACTTTTGAAAATGCTCAACTTTTAACTAAAATTTATAATAAACTGTAATTTATTTTGACCCTGGAACATTATAGGAAAAACATTTCCCATCTTTTATATGCAAAGCTTCAGCTTTGAAATGGAGAGAATAACTAATTATTTTTTCACTTTATGTGTTGTTGTGTGCCGCTGAGTTGGAACCAGCTTATGGCTGACCTTCAGTGGGTTTCCAGAGGCAGTAAATCACTGCTGGAGACTGCCCATCTTTCTCCCACAGAACTGTTCATGGATTTCAACCCCGTGTTTTTGAGATTGTAGCACACCTTACCACTGTGCCAACGAGCTTCCTTTTAATCTTTTAACAAGCTCTACTCTTGTTCTTCCAATAACATCTTCTTTATAGTCTGCTCCTTTTCTCATTTGCTCAACTGTGATACACTCTAATTTATTAGGATTTCACACAAATGTGGCAGCTATGATAGAGTTTAATATTCAGAATGTGTCTAATTAGCTCTGGCTGAGACCTCTCTCTATTTGACCCCCTAAACAGGTTGCATCAACTTTTCACATCAAAGTATTGATTTATTTTGTTTAAGAAAGCCTGTATATCATCCAAAGAAGGACATTTTTCAAGAGTAGAAGGGGGCATGATTCATAACTAAGCTTGGGCAATCAATAGGCATAAGCTAGAACTGGTCCAGACATATAAAGTTGTAGGGCCGTTCTGATTTTGTTAGGTGAACTGAAACCTAGGATCTAGGCTTTTTAAAAATAGCATCAGCACCCCTAGTTCTCTGTATAATGTACTTCAGCAGTTTACTTTTTTCTGAACCTAAAAACAGAACTTCTGTTTACTTCTTAACATTAAATTGTATCCATGTTTGTTTTGTAGGGAACATTTGAAAATCTAGATTTTTATCTGTTAAATTAGCTTCCCTTCCCAGGCCTGCCTCCTCTGGAAATTTGATAAACAGTTTTCCTGCAGAATTGTCTTTCCACATGTCGGTAATCTGAAAGGTGCCATGCCCACATCCTCACCATCAGTCTCCCTCACCCTTTGTGAGTTTGTTAAGCTTTATGAGGTGAACTGAGAATGAAAATGTTTCCTACTCACTTTATTTATGGTTTTAATAGAACATAACAAACCCTGTAAAACCTTTCAGAGCAGAAAGAGTAAATATCTAATGATTGTTTGACAAGTGACTTGGCAGATGTTCCCTATTGTAAACAGATTGTGTACCTCTTCTTTGGACCAGGTGATAGGTGTTGAGTGTAGAGTTCCACACAAATATGTTAACAGATAAATGGCACCATGTGCTAGTTAGATGCTATGATAATAGGAGAGGAAAATCAGAATGGAAATGGAAAGGGCAGAGATATCTTTTTGGACTGATATCTCCCTATGCCATTGTAATGAATGAGCTAAAGGAGTTTGACCAGGCATATGAAAAATATTTATATAGGTTTTTTAAATTCCAAAAATCATTCATAGAGCAGAGAAAAAGATTCCCCTAGTTTAAGTTTGTCTCTTTTTTGATAATGGGGGTTGGGGTGTCTGTCTATCTATCATCTATCTATCTATCTATCTATCTATCTATCTATCTATCTATCTATCATCATCTATCTTCTATCTCCACTTCCCATTATCTAGATGTATAGATATAGATACATATTTAAATATTTAATAAAAAAAATAGAAGGGAGGATATATGGCTAGGTTATGTACTATTGATTTGGAACAGCTGTATAGCTGACACTCCGGTGAGTTTTCAGTGGCAGTAAATCATATGAAAGAGATTGTCCATCTTTCTCCCAAGGAATAGCTGGGAGATTCAAACTGTATGCTATTGGGTTGGCAGTGCAACTTTTTCCCCCTTGGCCACCAGAGATACCTAGATCTATATTTCTGCATATAATGTATCTCCTCATCTGTGTTCAGAATCTTTGGTTCTAACCTTTGCATATGAATTGGTTCCAACGCCTTAATTAGTGGTAAGAAGCTGCACTTTTCAATCCAAAGACATGTGGTTTGATTCTATCGGTTGCTCTGTGAAAGATGGAAAATCTCTCCCCTTGTGATTACCTCTCTGAAAACCCACTGGAGGGTCAGCTATGACTTGATTCTGACTCAATGACGTGTAACAACAACAGTCTTGTAGAACAATGGCTAAGAATAGTTTTAATTGGAACGCTAAGTAAGAATTGTATTTTATATTTTTAACTTCGGATTGAGATTGTACACAGCTTTAGTTTGCTTGGCTCCATAGTCAACAGTCTTGGCACCAGCATCCAGGAAATTAAAAGGCGCATTGCCATGGGAAAGTCTGCTGTTAGGGACCTCTCCAAGGTGCTGAAGAGCAGTGGTGTCTCTCTGGAGACTAAGGTGCGTCTGATACAG
>NW_006399907.1:1787209-1787718 GCF_000299155.1 Elephantulus edwardii | reverse complement strand
GGGCCACTTTGGGTCATAATCAGCTTGATGGAACATAACAAAAACGACACCATGAAATTCATAATCTCATGCTTATAAAATGTACTACAATGTCAAGATAAAAGAAAATAAAATAGGTAAAAGGAAAATAATAGAAAAGAATATGTATTCTAACATATATTTGAGTACTTCACAAGATACCGTCTTTATATCTGTGTGGCAAGAAGTTGCACTGCAATCCCAAAAGCACATGGTTGGAGGCCACCATCTGCTCCACGGGAGAAGGATGGACAATCTCCTGTGCAGTTAACTGCCTCTGAAAATCCACCAGAGTGTCAGCTATGGGTCAGTTCTGACTCTACAGCACACAACCACCACTACCACCCCCTCCACAACACAACTATATATATTTGTATTTAAGATTGTTTTTGTTGTTGTGTACCGTAGAGTCACTTGCAACTCATAGTGACCCTATGCACAACAGCCCTAAACCCTGCTCTACCCTGTGCTAATTGCACTGCCTCTGACAC
>NW_006399907.1:1781637-1787109 GCF_000299155.1 Elephantulus edwardii | reverse complement strand
GCACAGGACAGAGCGGAGTTTAGGGCTGTTGTACATAGGGCCGCTATGAGTCGCAGGCGACTCGACGGCACATAACAACAACAACATGTACATGCACCCATGCGTGTGTTAGAAATGAAGTTTTCTTGAAAAACTAGTACTTATTGAAACCGTAACTCTGTTTTCCATGGAAACTCAATCATTAGTTATTTTTTAAAAATAATTTAACTATTGTGTATGTATCTTCATGCTGTTTTCCTAAGACTTCTGTATGGTTTAAGACTGTGGTAAATAACACCGATTTAATTTTTGGCTACTGCCTTTTTTACTGCTTAAACCGGTTAATTATATTATTTTTGTTTTATGCTATCAAGTCAGAACTCACCCAGAGCCAACACATAGCTGTTAAGTACATTAGTAAGTACTATCTCTATCTCTATTTAAGTAAATTGATCTCTTTTCTGAAGGAAGATATTCTTAGTTTGGTAGTTAAAAGAGTACTTTTAAAATAACGCTGCTGTAACTATCAACCTATGACTAACAGATCGGAACTCTGCCCTTTCCTGTCCCATATAATTTCTGACATATGTGAGCCCGTTGCTGCAGTCACTGTGTCAATCCATCTCGTTGAGAGTCTTCTTCTCTTAAGCTGACCCTCCACTTTTTCAAGCATAATGTCTCTCTCTAAAGAGTAGTTTCTCCTAACAACATGCCCCACGTATGTGAGACGAAGGTTTGTCATCTACAGGCATTCTGACTGAACTTTCTCCAAGACATATCTTTTCTTTTGGCAGTCCACGGGATATTCAATATTATTCTCCAACACCACAGTTATTGTCCTTTCTAACTCATGGTGGACCTCTGGGGCAGAGTAGAACTATCCTTCCCTCCCCTTCCCATTGGGTTTCTGAGGCTGTTAATAAATCTTAATGAAAGCAAATGACCTCATCTTTCTCCTGAGGAGCCGCTGGTGGGTTCAAACTCTGACCTTTCAGTTGGTAGCCCAAAATTTAACCTACTGCATTACCTGGGCTCCTGAAGTGGTTCCTACTTTAGTGTGATTTAAGGGCCATCGTGTAGAAGCTGTGTTACATTTGTTTTAAATGGCCTTAAAGGACACTTACAGAACTGTGAGCAGCATTTGCCTCAGTTTCATGATGATCTTGCTCCCAAATGACCCATTTGTATTATGGTATGGAATGACACTGAATTTGAGTTCAGAGGTTCTTAGTTCAAGTTATAGCCCAGTTTCATACTAATTTTGGGAACTTCAAGAATGTCTCAATTTTGTTCTCTGTAAATCAGAAAAAAAAAATCCTTGCTCACTTTCAAAGTTGTGGTGAAGATCAATTGATCTTTAGATCACTCTGTTGTATTCTGTGTCCAAAGGGCTATAATAACATTGGTCATATACTTTAACCAGCTGGGTGATTTGTGGTGGTAATATCCTCTGTATATCAGTAAGTGAGCATTCAGAGGCCAGACTCTGGTCAGGGTGTTCAAGGCTCTTTTGTGTGACTGAACTTGTTTATGTTTTGAATTTATTTTAATCTCAAAGTGCTACGATATAATAATGCCCAGGTAAAGAACATAGTATGTGAAGTTTCACATCTTTTTCTCAAGTGAGGGAAAGGTTGTCTTTTCTGAGGCCTTTCTGAGCTCTAACATTTTACTAGTCTATGAGTTTATAACTACAAATGATCATTTTTCTTCCTCTCATGTAGTAAAATAGCTGCCTTGTGCCTACAGGAGTTTATCCTGTGTTCTCTTTAGTTGCCAGAATATGTATTGCAATTAATTTTCATGTTACTAGCACATGCAATCCATTTTCCTTGGGTTTTGCAGTGTTCTGGAAGACATTTACCTTTTAGAAACCCTCTGTAGACTGCCTTAAGCTGTCATCAATGGAAATAGAGGCTTAGGTTGAAATACCTGGGCTTAAAGATAGCAAACAAAGCAAACTCTTCTAAAAACAAACAAACCCCCCCCCAACCAAACAAAAAACCCAAGAATTTTATACAAATACTGTAATTCAAGATGCTCTTCTCAGAATACAAAACCAGAAATAGAATTAAAGTTATTCTTTTGATTAATCAGTGCATATCTCTTCCTTACTAGGGCCCAAGAGTCCTTATTCTGGCTATGTCACTGTGCCAGTGACTGTAACTACTTGTTTTCAAAGATGTTACAAGGTAATAGGGATACAGTATCTTGGTCACAGCTGTTTGGTTCTCCAGGGGGTGCAGTGTAACAGCTAACTTAAAGGTCAACAGTTTGAATCCACCAGCAAAAGAATGATGCGAAGTCTCCTCCTGTAAAGATTTATAGCCTTGCAAACATTGCAGAAGCTTGCCATGAATCAGAATCTACTCATTCACGTTGAATATTCTGTTTTTGAAAACTTACTGAAAACAATTGGTGTAACTTAAAACAAAGAGGAAGAACACTTTGTCATGGATTGGGCTCTACACCCCCCTCCTCTCTCCCCCTCCCCCGAGTTTGGAAGAGTTTCATACTTCTCATTCAATGCTAGTTGGATCTATTCTGATGCATAACGAACCTTCTTCTTTCTGAGGCTGTAAATAAGAACATGAAGAGACTATCCATCTTTCTCATGGAGGGGGCCGTTGGTGGATTTGTGCCGCTGGACACCCAGCAGCCTCTGACTTAAAAGACTGTGCCACTCTTGAAAGGATTTAATCATTTCTTAACCTTAATCATAGTCAAACTTTTGCTGAAAGTATGAAGCAATATTAATATTAATCTTAATAATAATAATAACTTTAATAATAGAGCTGGTGTGAAGTTCATGAAGTGCTCTCACATCATGTTTTTGCTCATCTCAGCAGCCCTGTACATTAGATGTGGTAGGTACTGTATTTTTATTATGCTGTAAACTTAGAATCAGACAAAATATGTGACTAGCGCATGGCCACTATGTTTTGAAATGTATCTTAAGGAGATTAAAAGGAGCCCTGATGGGATAGTGTGTTACCTGCTGGATTGCAAATAGAAAGGCTCTCAGTTTGAATCCACTGTCCCTAGTGGGAGAAATATGGACACTGTCTTCCTAGAAATATTTATAGCTTCAGAAACCCAATAGAGGGTCTCTGTGAGTAGAGATGGATTTGATGGCACTGAGTTTTGTTTGGGTTAAAGGAGACTGAGAATTGAAAACACATACGCAGCAGCACACGCTCACTCTGTGCACATACACATACCTCTGTCCCCAACAGCAGCAGAGCAGATGTTGTGGTTTGTTTTTTTTTTTTTTTAACAGAAGACTGGCCTTACATCCCCTTCTATTCAGCTGTAATAGTTCTGGGATATTAGTTTTTCTGAAGAAACAAATACTGGTTATTTACTGCCATATGAAACGAGATGTCACCTGTGGGAGGTTACTGAAGGGGACCGTATAAAATGAGGCATGAAGATGAAAGAGGCTTTTGAAATTGAAGGCTTTGAATCTTAGGGATAGCAGAGGGACTTGTGTTCATTATTTTTGGGCATCTCCACTTCTCCCTTCTCTATTCCCACCTCAGCATCTAACAGATTATTAAGCCCTTTGGTTCTGCTTCTCTGTTTTGGATGTGTGTTTACTGTCCAGGCTAACAGGATATTCAGTGTCTGTAATGAAGCTTGCGTACTGGTCTTCCTGCTCCTGTTCCCTTTCATACCTTGTAAGAACTTGAAAGTAGGAGTTTGTCATTTTCCATGGTATGATGTCCAAACTCCTTTGCCTAACATATACCCCCCTGCAGATCTTATCTCAGCCAAATACTCCATTTTTATCTCATGGTCTCAGCAGGAGTTTTTGTGAGTTGTTGGTGGTCTCTTAGCACTATCACTCTCCTTCTCTACCCTTGTTTAGCTTCAGATGTGCCTCTTCTCTGAGCATTTGAACCCTCAGGCCTGTTCGCTGGGTTAGAAAGGATTCTTTAATACTTAGCATGCGTCTCCTTTGGGAGTAGCCTCTTTAGACTTCTCCTGGTGAAGCTGACCAATGTTAATCTTTGTGTCTCATAGCACTATTGTGAAATTTCAACTTATAATAAATGCCTGCTTCACCTGCTACACTGGGAGCTTTCTGAGGACAAATCCTGAGCTTTAGCATTCAGCACCGCCAAGTATTGTCTTCATAAAAATCTCAGGATCATAAACAAATGAGAAGGAGTGGTTGGGCTGTAAAACAGTCCGCTTGTTAGCCAGTGTCACCTTTGATTGGGATGACTTATAATTTAGAAATGCTTATTTTCTCCATGAAGGGAGACTTCATTTCTCCTTCACTTAGAGAAGGTACTTCATTAGGAATTTGTAGTGATGGAAAACAGCCAACTTTCCTTATTTTGTTGGCATTATATAGACTGAAGAGTATAAAGCTCAATTTTATTAGAATGCTAAAACAAAGTAGAGTCTCGTAGTGGATAGTTAGAAGAGTCTGCTGGAGTAAATGGACACCATTTTTTTGTGATTTCTGTGAAGAACATATTCTTTAGAAAGTTTACATATTCTCTTTGTTGCTGTGGATATGAAAGTATTTCTAGAATTTAACGCTCTATTGTCAAGGAAACACTGTGTAGGTCAGGTTCCTTGGTTATCATATGCAGGTGATAAATGGTATTTATTAGATCAGATAGTCATCTTAGCCACCCTCAGTCTAAACTTTACAGTTAGAAAATGTCTGTTTTCTTCTATCTGTAGACTCTTAACTCATCTAGATCAATCAATCATACCTCTATACCAGAATTTAATACTTTTCTCTAGGGGTGTGTGTGTGTGTGTGTGTGTGTGTGTTGGATATGACATCAGTAGAATTTATGGATGTCTATGAGTCGTGCTCAAATCAAGGCAATCAACAACAACAACAACAAGAACAGGCATACCTTGGAGATAATTCAAATTGAGTTACAGACCATTGCACTAATAAAACAAGTGTTGCATTAAAGTGAGTCACCCAATTTAAAACATTTGTCTACGTAAATAAAAGTTTTTTATGCTATATTGTGGTCTGTTACGTGGTCAGCAGCATTATGAAAATGAAATATCATGAAAATTACTAACGAAAGGCAGATACATGATGTAAACATGTGCTTTTGGAAAAAATGTCCTTGATAGACGTGTTTAGTGCAAGGTTGCCACAAACCATCAATTTATAAAAAGCAGAACATTTGCAAAGTGCAACAAAGTACAGCACACTACAATGAGATATAACTGAAATTACAAGCTATGTTGTTGTCGTTATGTGCCGTCGAGTCGCTTGCAACTCATAGCGACTCTTACAACAGCCCTAAACTCTGCTCTGTCGTGTGCCAATCACAGTCTCTTGACACTCCCATCCCGATTATCCCAGTCACTGAATCAGTGCAACTCATAGAGGGCCTTCCCCTCCTGCACCGTCCCTCCACCCTCCCAAGCATGATGTCCCTCTCCAAGGACCGGTCTCTCCTCACAACATGTCCAAAGTATGTTAGACGTAGCCTTAGAATCCTTGCC
>NW_006399907.1:1767576-1776762 GCF_000299155.1 Elephantulus edwardii | reverse complement strand
TAAACATTGATTAAAATCACAAAAAAATTAAAAAATAAAAAAAACCCCCAGTATAATCATTACACCATAAACACCTCTTAATGATATTGGGTTGCCTGGTCTTTGAAAATAGATAAATTAAGTAAGTTACTTTCACTGCCTTATCTGGCCTTGCATAATTTAGTCACTTATTCATGATAATGCAGGATGTACAATCACACTGTCCTAGTCATTTATCCCCAAAGTCACTACTTGCAAGATTTATATATCTGCAGATATATAAATGTTAAAACTTGTATGAAAACTTGTATTTTCATTAATCCATTGCTGCACATTTTCCTCCATATTCTGCCCCCAGTTTGCTTTTCTCTTTAAAAAAATTCATTCACTCTTGCCGTTTCCTCCCTTCCCCCACTCTAGTCCACCTTACTATGCTGGTTTGATTTATAACATTGTATTGGCTATATTATTCTTTAAAAAGTTTAGTTCTTGAAGATGGGTATTATTATAATTTAACAGCGTTTTCATTTATTATCTCTAAGTCTTGTGCACTTTGATGATTATTTTAACTGAGCCTTAAAATTTATTTGAAAAGGATGTCTGTCAGTAGACGGAATTCAAGAGTTGTCTAAAGGGGGGATTAGATATCTTTAAGCACTCTTTATAGTCATAGATTCAAAGATTTTTTCCAAATACGAGGCTATAAAGAGGATCTGAGAGCTGTCGGTATCCTTAGCTACAGTGTTTTTGTTTTCTTGGTTTCTCCTAGACTGCCTTTTCAAGGTGTGCCCTATGAACCGGTATTCTGCCCAGAAACAGTATTGGAAAGCCAAGCAAGCCAAGCAGGGGAACCACACGGAAGCAGCCTTGCTGAAGAAATTGCAGGTAACGGCAGAGCCTCCCTTTACCTTGGTCAGGCTTGTTTAGAACAGCCTTAATGGAAGATCAGTATTTACAGTTTTTTTAGCTTTGTCATCTGACCCAGTACACAAAGAGTCAGAATAGATTTACCAACACATTGAATGTAAAGTACATTTCTTATATTATATGGTATGACAGTGTTTTTCCCTGCCAGGTCAGCCACACATTCTTGCTCCTTTTTTTTAGGGTATGTCAGTGGTTTTGGTTTTTGGTTCAGAGTAATGCAAAGACTTCCATTAAAGGGAAAACCAGAATCTTTGTTTGGGTTTCAAATCCATCATATTTTACTTGGCCGAGTGTTTTAATTTTTCCCCCGTGAAAGAATATGGAGTAAAATTTAAAAAGTCTATTGTTTTGGGTTTAACCGAGTGTAAATTTGAAAGAAGTTAATTTTATGTGACACTAAAATTCCCGGTATTTTCAAATAAACTTTTTAGATGTTGAAATTCATGGATTATTATGATTAGTTTTTCTAGCAATATTCCCTCTTTAAATAATTTGTAAGATTAATGTAACACTTTTCTGAACTTTCTAACATATGAGTGGCCTCCTGTGGCTGCAATTTGGCATTATATTGAGATAATCATCACACTATATAATAATAATTAGTTTAATTAGCCACCCTATGGGCGCTCCCTCCCCTAAGAGTTAAGAGCATCAAGAGTTAAGCTACCTGTCTGTTTTATTCATGGTTTTATTCTTTGCTTCTAGATCAGTGCGTGGCATACATAATTTTTTTTAATACTTGTATCCGTGTGAATTGCTGAACTTTGTTCACTACATCTTCACACTAATATTTAATAATTATTTTATAGCATGCTGCAGAACTGGAACAAAAACAAAATGAGTCAGAAAATAAGAAACTGTTGGGAGAAATTGTAAAATATAGTAATGTTATACAGGTAAGTCTTTAAAATATTTACATTAAATCTTTAAAGAGGTGAATACTTTATGGGTATTTTGTATTTGGTTTGATTATTAAACAGCATTAAAATTGTGAGATATAACAGTTTTTTTCTTTTTGAGAATTATAGCTATGATGACATTTAGATGATAGTCAGCATGTTATTGTGTATGTTTGGGAATGAGTCTAGTGTGTATACAGAATCTTTCTGAGTGTATGTAAAGCTTTGGTGGCCTAGGGGTAAGAAGTTGTCCTGCCAAGCCCAAGGCACATGGTTTAAATGCACCAGTTGCTCTGTGGGAGAAAGATGTTCAGTCCCCTCTTATACAATTAATAGCTTATGAAAACCTGCTGTAGGATAAGCTGAGTTGTTTCTGACTCTGCAGCATATAAGGACAACAACATTCCATCGAGGTGGAGGGGGAAGAAATTATTCCTAAAGAATTATAAGAAAATACTCCTTTGTAATGGAATAATTTATAATATGTCAAAATATATCTTTCCATTTTGTAGAGCAAAGGAAGTTGTGAGTTGTAATTTTAGATGGTGATTTTTCATGAGTAGCTACTGCTATTTCAGTTACACTGAATACACTTTCTGTACACTTAGGTTTATCTTATCTCTATTCTTATCATGTGCTTCCTTTGGTTATTTACCATTTTCTGTGGCTATTTGCTAATAGAGGCTGCATCTTATTCCACAAAAATGTATGACATCTTCAAAAAAGAGGATCACCTAACTAGATAATAAAAAGGTAATTGAGGGGAGCTCTGGTGGCCTAGTGGCAAGAAGCTGCACTGCAATCCCAGAGGAGCATGGTTCGAATCCACCAGATGCTCTGCCGGGAAAGGAGGGATAATCTCCTCCTGTACCAGTCAGATCTGATTTGACGCTACACGCACACACACAAATAATAAAATAAAAAAATTTTTTTTTTAAAAAAAGGTAATTGAGACCATTGGCCTGAAGAGAAAGTGATGGTTGTCCCAATAAGATGAACTCAGAAGTGAGTCATGTTTGTATGAGCCATACTGCAAAGTCTAGTCAGCATTGCTGGAATCTTCTTTTTAAAATTTTTTTTATTATTTTTGTGTGTGTACCGTCAAATCGGATCTGATGGTACAGGAGGAAATTGTCCCTCCTCCTCCGGCAGACCATCTGGTGAATGCTGGGATCATTTTTGTTACCCCTCTTTGCAATGAGGAGAGCAGAACACGTTCTAGCACTAAGATAGGAGGTCCTTAACTAAGTACTAAGTCAGAGGTCGAGGAGTACAACTGTCCTCAGGAATAAAACCAGAGGAGTGTTTTTCCTATCACCTTTCATAAAGAGGATACTGTTTAACATCATGAACAATAGCCTTCACAACTTCCTTACAGTAAATATTACAATGAGGGTTTTCATAGCGCTGTTTGTAAAAATAATATCCCCTGATATTTTGTCATAAGCCAGTGACAGAATGTCAACACTTAGTGCAGTCAAAGCAGTTCTCTCATTGGACAAGAAGAGAGAGCCAGGGTTTGAAGTTCTCTCAATATATGATTTAGTAATAAAAGATAATGTATTGCTTACATTTTAAGTAAGCTGCATGTTCTTTGGCTCAAATCCATGCAAACCCACTGCCATTGAGTCAATTCTGATGCACAGTAACCGTGCAGGACAGGTTCACACTGCCAAATACAGTTTCCAAAACTGTAATCCTTAGGGAAGCAGATTGACACATCCCTCATTTGTAGAACTGCTAGGATTTTAGGATGTTTCTGTTAGCAGCCTCCTTCTTTAACCACCAAATGACCAGGACTCTGTCCCTTGGTCAATACATATTCTTTCTCTGACCTAGTTTTTATTAGATAGTGTTGTTGTGGTGCTGGTAGTGTGCCATGGAGTCAGAACAGACCCATAGCTGACCCTGCAGCGGGTTTTCAGAGGCAGTTAATGGCACGAGGAGATTGCCTGTCCTTCCATAGCCATGGAGTAGCTGGTGGATTTGAACTGTGTGCTATTGGAATTGCAGCACAGTTTCTTGCTGCTAGGCCACCAGAGCTCCCTTATTAGATATTAAGTGGCAGCAAATGGTGCTTATGCTCTTTGTCAGGTACCTAATGTTCAGATACCTAGGTGGCCCAGTAGGGGCACAGTCAGGTGCTCCAACACGGTGGATGGCAGAGGACTGGGGTCAGTCCATGGGAGTCTTACTGATCTTTGCTAGAGTTGGAGTCAAGGGTATGATAGAGCTTTCAAAAAACTAGGGCATTTCATTCTCAGATAATTTCCTTCAGATATTTTTGGTATTAAAAGAATTTTTTAAAGTGCTTGTAACAATAGATAGGATGGTGTCTTGTTTTGATTTTTCTTGTTCTTTATATAAAAATTTCAACCCTATGTTGATCATTTGTAGTTTTGGAAATGAAGTCTCTGAATGGTGCAGATGGTTAATACACTGGCTGTTAATGAAATGAGAAGGTTAGCAGTAGTTTAAGTTCACATAGAGATGTCTAGGAAGAAAGGCCTGGTGATCTTCTTCCAAATGGAGTAGAGTTTTACTCTTGACACATCATGAGTTACCGTAGAATTGACTTACCAGCAATGGGGAAAGAAAACAAAAAAAGTTGTCCATGGAATACAAACACTGAGAAACGGGGCTTCTCCACTCATCTGCACTAGGGGTAAAACTGGCATCATCTTGTGGGGATTGCAGGGACTTCTGAGGAGTTACAGTGCACTGAAGGGTTAGCTATGAGTTGGGGACAACTAGATGACAGTGCGTTGTGTCCTGAAGGGTTCCCAGTGAGTGTAAAGGCGAGGCTGCTTTCTCATAGAGGGAGAGCCTGGGCACACATGAGTGGGCATAGGTAACGATACTCAATCAGCTGGTGCATTATCTTAGCATTTTCATTTCTCTTTAGTTTATTCTATTTCTGTGGTTGCACAAGTATCAAAAAGGAATGTGGTTTATGGGAATTTCTAGGTGTCATTTGGAAAGCCTCATGGGAGTCTAATCAGTAAATTGAAATTATTCAGGAGTCTCCCTGGTTGGGTTTCTGTGTGTGCCCCTCTTTGTGAGGAGAAGTAAGGATGGAGGTGAGGAGAAACCTAAATGCAAGACATGGTAGGCAACTACATGGGTGTATATTATTTAAATGTAACAGAGGAGAAAAAAGAATGAAAGTGGTAACTAATCTCTTTTCCTTTCAGCTACTGCATATAAAAAGCAACAAATATCTTACTGTCAACAAGAGATTGCCTGCTTTATTGGAGAAGAATGCTATGCGTGTGTCATTGGATGCTGCAGGCAATGAAGGGTCTTGGTTTTATATTCATCCCTTCTGGAAGCTGAGAAGTGAGGGTGACAATGTAAGTAAATAAAATTGAGAAGAGAAATGTAGACTTACAAAGAAAATAGTTCATAGTTAGTGAAAGCCTCCAGAAAAGAAAAAAAAAAGGAAATAAAATTTTCATCCCTCAGCACATTCTTTTTTGGTTAATGTCATTAATAGTTTAAAAGTGTTTATTTATTGTACAACCATGTCCAGGCATCATTAAAAAAAACCAAAACACAACAGTTCAGATTAATTCCAAATGTTATTTCAGCTAAAACTCGCAGGGAGACCTTGGTGGCCACCACCGAGTTGATTCACTCTATCAGCTGTCATTGCCTCACAGTGACCCCAAGTGTCATGGAGCAGAACTGCTCTACAGCGTTTTTCTTGGGTGAAATCTTAGTGGAGGTCGGTGCTTCATAGAGTTCGCAATCGTCTGTTACTAAAAAAGCTGGTACTTCAAACATATGCAAAAGCTTCTGTAAAGGTTACGACAAAAAAAAAACAAACTATAGGGATATTTTACTTGGTGACCTATGGGGTTGCTGTGAGTTGGAATAAACTGATTTGCAACTTTTTATTTTTTAAAATTAAGGAAACAGATTGCTAGCCTTTTGTAGTCCCACTGGCTGGATTTGAGCCACTAACCTTTAGGTTAACAGTGGAGTACAAAGTGTTTGCACCACATAGGGACTCATGAAAAGAAAGGTGTGATGCAGTGGTGATATGCTGTTAACCAAAAGGCCCTACTTAGGTTTGAATCCACTAGTTGCTCTTCAGGAGAATGACAAGCAGTCTCCTCTCTCAAAGATTTACAACTTCAGAAACTGGTTAGAGGGTTTCTTTGAGCTGGAATAAGCCCAATGGCAGTGGAAGTATTTTCTGAAGCTTTTAGAAGAGAAGCAGTTTGCTTATTTGACTCCTCAAGAATAAACATAAGGAGAAAATTCTGTTTAAGAAATTGTGTCAGTCTCCTAGAATTAATAGAGGAGCACCATGAATTTTGATTGTATCCCATTTAATGGCTTTGAGGTCAACTGTTTACAGTGTGTACATCTTAACGGATGGATACTATATGAGGAGTTACTAATTGGCACATGGTTAGATGACAACTCTATTTCATTTATGTTAGGTAATATATTCTGTGTGTCATGTAAATTTTTGTTATTGCTAAAATCCTTTCTGTTATTTTATAGAGTGGAAGATAATTTTAAAAATATATTAAATGATTCAGTAGGATCAATAGTTTATAATTTTTGTGTATAAAAAAGGAATATGGGATAGACCCTAAGGGATGGGAGATGGTCAATAAATGCTGATAGACACTGAACACTTTGCTTAACAAGGGCACTTTATAGATACAGGGTCAAGTGGTCAAGAGCAATGATTGAGTTTTTCCCCTCTTTATTATTTTATTTCTTTAACATGGATTTTTTAATTTTCTTTTACATGGACTAAAATCAAGATTATAGTGTATTGATTGTCTGAAAAACCTAGTGAGATATGTGAACTTTAACTCAAGTATATGTTTTTTAAAAGGCATAATTATTGTGATAGAATTTTGTCAATACTTTGATTACATTTTAAATATGCTGTTTAGGTACTTCTTGTCTTAGAAATGTCTTATTTGTACAGTGAATCTATTTTTCCAGTGAATTTTGAAGTATAAATTCAATTCCACAGGATGCAAGCTTCTGGTTTTAATTTGGTTAATAAGTTATCTGGTGATACCCTCCTTAGGTAAGGTTTGGGAGAAGCATGGCATGCAGGAATGTAGTGCACTTTAAGTTTTGTGTTGAATTCCTTAAAAAAAAAAACAAAAGCTTTTTAAGCATCAAGTGGTGTGTGCTGTAAGCATGATATGTATTTTTATTTCAGTAGGTTATAAATTACAGTCAACTCTCAATTAAACAGGAACTAATTATGTAAGTTTGCTATATGCCATAGTTGATAGCTGACTCCATGGCACTTAGGAACAGCAGTTATGTAGCTTGTTAGCCCTTGTTTTTTGCGGCCCTATCTTGTCATGCCTGTTGCCCTCCCTGCTTTGAACTCTGAGGGTCGTGTCTATAGGTGGCTAACAAAAATCAAGTTTACTAAATAAACAAAATTTAAGCTCCTGCTCTGAAGGAAGATGATTAAAAGATTGTTAAGGCTGAAGCTTTTATATTAAATGTAGTCTATTAATCTATTCTATTTGTTTCCTTCCCGTGTTCCCAGATGCTTTTACAAAGTCACAAGAGAGTTGAATGTAATGAACTCTTCCCAAGAATTACTTTTACTGGAAAAATAAAAAGCATACCCATACACTTCATCTTGGTCAAAGTGGACAACATAATTGTTAAAGTGCAACATGTATAAGCCCTTCTTAGATAGATGTGCCCTGTGAAAGCATGGCTGGAGCAACTTTCCACATTGCTTTTTGCTGAAATAGCTCACTTGTATTGCTCACCACAGTGCGGTTCTGTGTGTGATGAGGTTTGCTGTGAAAGCGTCAACACTCCCCCAGCACTCTATTTGCCACTTGTATGATTGCACTGTAATGCTCGCTTTCTTTCCTAGGAATAGGTGACTTTTCAACCTACTGTATTTTTTTATAAGATAGTTGCAAATACTGTTGTTTGTCATAAGAGATTCAGTTGCTAATGATTTTTCCTTTAAGGTATTTCATATTAAAGTATGAAGAAAAAAATTAAAGTTACATGTAATTATTAAAATTGTTGAACTACGTAGCAGTTAAGTAAGGATGTATGTTGTAAGTAAGCAGAAGAGATGAAGCTGATGATAGTCTTTGGTGGAAGATACTCATATCCTCAAAAATCAGTGGTAGCCGGCACTTAGGAGCACCTGTATGAACTATCTTTAGGCCTGTGGGATAGATTGGTATTTTATTTGCATTGTATTTTTGTTATTTGAATTAGACAAAAAAAAAGTCCATGTATGGATCTACCTTTTGATTGCATACAAAGCTGTTGCTTGCTCTTGAACAGTTGGAAAGTTATCGAGGATAATCAGGAGCAGAACATAAAATATTTCATTTTCATTTTTCTTTCTATGAGTGGTTACTTTTTCATTGTCAGTTTTTATTTTTAAAGGTATTATTTACCATGATGATAAAGATAAAAGTAAGATAAAATCAGATATTCTTTTAATCATGATGATCTTGAGGCAATTTTAACTCTTGGAAAGAGCTTCAGAAAGTAGGTAGATTTTATTATCTGGGAAGCCGGATTCCTTGAATTTATAGCAGTTATGGGTTCAGAACATTGTTTGTCACTGAAAAATTCTCTTCCCTGTAAAAGATATGATTTCCAAAAAGCACTGGTAATGGTGTATTTTGGTTTTCATCTGTGAAATAGTGATAGTTCTAGAATTGAGGCTGTAAGTTCTGCAATAATATGCTTCCTAATAAAACCTAGCAATGTAACTAATTTTGGTAACTCTATAGTTTAACTTATTATTATAACTTAGAAATGACAACTTTATGGCCCTATAAATTTTGCTTAATCAATAAAAATACTCAAAAATAGAGTGTACATTATTAATGGAAGAATGAATAAAGCTTAATTTGGATTGATTTCTTCAAGGCACACTTCTTATAGCCAATTTCCATTTTTATTCAGTAATGTATAACTGGCATAATATTTTTGAGTCCTTAATATAATAGAAAATTAGATACTCAAGACCAAACAAACAAACAAACATATATCTACAAGCTTGTACCCATTCATATATTCTGTAAATCCAGATGCTATTGGAATGTCCAGTATTTTTTCTGAAAATACAAGTATGATACAATTTAACAGGGTAAATATTTTCTTTAAGCAGTTGAACTGATTCCGCCAATTAGGTAGACTGTAATTTTTTTTTTAAATAGTGTGATAATGTGTGTGTGTGTGTGGAGTGTGTGTGAGAGAAAAAGAGAGAGGGAGAGAGAAGAGAGAGAAAGAGAGAGAGAGATCTCCATTTCGTCTGTGTTTGTTAGACACAACCCTGCTTGCGGAAACTGAGGAGGACCCGAAGCGCTTGCTTCAGAAGGTCAAGGACTGCAGCCTTAAATAT
>NW_006399907.1:1765731-1767476 GCF_000299155.1 Elephantulus edwardii | reverse complement strand
CATCCCTGGCATACGCCCTTCCCAATTTTGAACCATGCAGTGTTCCCTTGCTCTGTTCTGACGGCTGCCTCCTGGTCCAAGTATAAGTTTCGCATTAGCACGATTCCCATTCTTCTCAGAGTCAGCCACAGTTTGTTATGATCCACACAGTCAAATGCCTTTGCATATTCAATAAAACACAGATAGACATTCCTCTGGTATATTTCTTCTCTGAATTTAAAAAAACAATTCACAGTAATATTCTTTAATCATTGATATCATTAGAGCCATAAGAAACTGAGGTTTGAAAAAAAATGTTAAGACTTAATTTTAAAGAGAAAACTAGAATTTGAGTGCATGGCTGCAATAAATATTTGGAATATAGAAAATAAAATTAATATTTGAGTTGAAAATTTTATTTTTGTGGTGCATATTTGAAAAACAATAATTATTTTCACTATTAACACAAATGAACCAAATTAAGGATATTTTTAATATTAAAACCAGAGTTTTTTTAAAATAAACAAGAACCTTAATAATTTTTACAATATATCTTAACATTATTTGTTTTTATGATATATATTAACGTTACTATATGTAAGAATTAAACAGTAGTATTCACAAAGTCAAATTAACAAAAACTTTAATGCATAAATCCTTTAAAGAATCCCCAATTTCCACTTCATTTTCCACCCTTAACTTATTTTATTCATATTCATGTGGCCTCAAGTCTCTACCAGTGTCTTAGGCCAAACGCAGCTTAGGATTTCTTTCCAACTCAGTAGCAGCAAAATTAGCAATTTAACTGTACTTCCTACGCCTCTAACTTCTTACTCTTACAAAATTCCAGCCTTCCATGGGAGTGGAGCCATTGCAACATAACCCACTTCAGCCATCTACTATAAAAAGACCAAGGGTTGTGTGGGGGATGACCATGTTTGACCTTTACCTGCTCCACAATGTATTTTGTATATTTCTATGTATATTTCTTTGCTCTTTTGTTAGATTAGAGAGACTAGTAAAATGGAAAAGAAATACGATCTTCAGAGTTTTCTTTTCATTAAGTTTCTCTCTCCTATTCTACTTTGGCCCAATTTGAGTTTTGGGTTCTAATGTGTAAAACATTTGCCTCAAGAAATATATAGAAATAAGTGACATGCTGTACTTAAAAATTTCTTTTTAAAAATGGCTTCCTTAGCCATTGATGAACGTTACCATGTGGATAGGCAGGAATATGAGGATAGGGTGTGTTAGCCTATCTACAAGGGGACTGACTAGTCTTGCAAATCTCTAAAGGGACTGGCTAGTTTCCCCATTAAATTGAGAGGATTTAGAAGCAGAATTTGAGACTTTAGCCACTAACAAACAATAAGCAAGAAAATGCAGTGTGTCCTGAAGGGCCAGAGATTCTTGAGCCAACCAGACCAAGGCCTACAGTAGCAGCCACCATCACAGACAACAGCAAAGAACCAGAGACCTGACATAAAATCAGACTTTTTTTTTGTGTGATAAAGGAGAAGAATAATGGATTATTTATATTTGTACTTCTTGATTGCTCCACAGCTAACAGTTTTGGCACCAGCAGTGAGGAAATGAAAAGACAAATTGCAGGGAAAGGGAAATCTGCTGTTGGGGACCTCGCCAGAGTGCTATAAAGATCAATAGTGTTAGTCTGTGATTCCGGCCATGGTCTTTGTAATTACCTGCTGTGCATCAGAGAGCTGGACAATGATTAAAGATGACAGAAGAAGGATCAGTGCCTTTGA
>NW_006399907.1:1760701-1765631 GCF_000299155.1 Elephantulus edwardii | reverse complement strand
TAATCGGGATGGGTGTGTCAGAGGCAGTGCGGTTGGCGCAGGATAGAGCAGGGTTTAGGGCTGTTGTGCATAGGGTCGCTATGAGTCGGAAAAGACTCGATGGCCCATAACAACAACAACAAACATACTAAAATAGGAACTCTAGTAACCTAATAGCTAAGGAGGTGCACTACCAACCCAAAGGCAGTTCATGCAAATCTATAATTTGCTTCTCAGGAGAAAGATGAATAATCTCCTGGTGATTTACAGCCTCTGTAAACATGCTGTGGGATCCGCTATGAGTCATTTTCTGACTGGATGGCAGTGAGAAAGACTGAAATGAGAGATACTAAGAGACAGATCCACACTGGCTTTATGAATCCATACAGATAGGTAAGATAGGGCATAGTTATCTGCTCACCTATCAGATATGATGTCACTGCATAGAAAAAAAGAATTAAATGTTAATGGTGGAGAAACAGGCCAGGTGTCAGATCAATAATAAAGATTTCTCTGTAGTTATTTTTAGCTTCACCAGGCATGGATATATCTCTCTCATACACATACATACATTACCCACTCTCACAATGATCTGTTTTTTAAAACTACAGTCAACGTAATTTGCGGAATCAGTTCAACTGTATATAGAAAATACTGTACATTTGTATTGTCTGTAAAATGAAACATAGCCTGCTAAATATTTTTAGCCAGAGAGCCACACAGTATCTCAACTGTAACTTATTTTTGGTTCCTAGATTGTTGTGGGAGATAAAGTTGTTTTGATGCCAGTGAATGCAGGACAGCCATTACACGCCAGCAATATTGAGCTTCTTGATAACCCAGGATGCAAAGAGGTAAGAGGAAAGAGAAAAAAACAGTTTCTTCTTATGATAAGGAAGAAAGAAGTTACTTTTTATTGTATTCATGAGCATAATCCCACTTATGATAATATTAAAAAAATATGTAGAAAATACTGATTGCTATTTTCACTGGTCATTTAAATATTTTTTATACAGAAATACATACCTCATTGTCAAAAGTTATGTTTTGCTTTTATTATAATAATGAAAATAATAATTTCTAGAATGGAATTTAATTTATAATCTTGTAACTCAACTTTTTTTCTTATTAATAGGTGAATGCTGTTAATTGCAACACTAGCTGGAAGATTACTCTATTCATGAAATTTAGTTCCTATCGAGAGGATGTATTGAAAGGAGTAAGTATGGGCTACATGGAATATTTGCTTAAAGAAGTGAAGATATTTTATATATATTTTATATATTTATAGTAAATAACAGTATATATTATAATATAGAAATATATGCACATGTTTATATTATTTATGTTATAAATGCACAACCTATGATGACTCCTTTGTAATTTAGAATTGGCATCACACTCACTAATGCTTATTTGAAATGTTGCACTATTTTCTTCCCAGTGTTTTGAAATGTCTAATAATTGTTAACCAAGTATTTTCTGAAGAGCCGTGAGTCTTAAAACCACAAAGAAGCACCTGCTTCCCATGTCTCTGCTTCTCATGTTAATTTAGTTGGAAATTCAGTGTTTTTTACTCTTTCTCTTTCCCTAGGGTGATGTTGTTAGATTGTTCCATGCAGAGCAAGAGAAGTTTCTGACTTGTGATGAATATGAGAAAAAACAGCACATTTTCCTTCGTACCACTTTGCGCCAATCAGCTACTTCAGCTACTAGTTCTAAAGCACTCTGGGAAATAGAGGTGTGTAAATATTTTTGGATTTTAATACTTAGATAAAAACACAAAATTTATTAGACTTAGTAAATTTATTTTTCAAATAAAAATTTTACTTTATTTACAAAATTTATTAGACATAGTACTATTGAAATAAGCATTATTTATGATAGACACAAAAGAAAGAATATATGTGTGTGTATAATATATATTTTATTTTATATATCTGTATATAAAACGTGTGTGCCTTCATTTCTGTGGCCTGTTGGAAAGGATAGTTCTTTATATCTGTCTTCTCTGAGACTTGTAGTCTCATGTATATTTATGTGGAAAAAAGAGAGTATATGGTTTTACTTTTTAAAATCTGTTGTGAAATATCAAGACTTATCAGACTTAAGGCCAGGTGCCTCAAATGACATTCAAGTTAAGATGCAGTAGGAAAGGTCTATGTGAAGAAAAATACCAGAACCACACAGTCACCAAAGAAAATCTTTCTTTCTTCTGGGGATGCCATTAGAATTGAATGTAGGAGACCGATCTAAAACCAAAAACTACTGCTCTTGAATAGATTCTGCCTTACAGCGACTTTAATCTTCTGCAACGAACCTTTCAAGCTCTCCTCACTTTGAGAAAGCAAGATTGTGTCATCAGCATAATACAAGTTGTCAAGTCTTCCTCCGATCCTGATGCCACATTCCTCTTCATAGAGTCTAGCTTCACAAATTATTTGCTCAGCATGCAGTCTGAAGAACCATAAAAAAAGAAGCCATCCTTGATGCATACTTTTCCTGATTTTAAGCCATGCAGTGTTCCCTTGCTCTATTTGGACAACAGCTCTTTGGTTTAGGTATAGATTTCATGTGAGCACAACTGAATATGCTGAGATTTCCATTCTTCTCAATGTTGCCATAATTTTTTCTCATCACACAGTCAAATGACTTTACATAATCCATAAAACACCAATAGATAATCTCCTGGTATTCTCTGCTTTTGTCCAGTATCCTTCTGACATCAGCAGTGATATCCCTAGTCCATGGTCTATTCTAAACCCCACTTTAAATTTTTGATTCTTATCTGTCAATGTACTGTTCTAGTTGACTTTGAGGATCTTCATCAACACTTTGCTCACATGAAATATTAATGATATTGTTTTATAATTTCCACATTCTGTTGGATCACTGTTTTTGGGAATGGGAATAAAAATTGATCTTTTCCAGCCAATTGGCCAGGCAAATTTCCTGACATAGACTGTTAAGCATGTCCAGGGTTACATCTGTTAGTAGAAACATGTCAAATTGGTGTTCTATCAATTCCTGGGGCCTTATTCCCCCCCACCCCCCAATGCTTTTATCACAGTCAGTTTGAACTTCTTCCTTTAATTGGCTCTTGTTCATATGGTACTTCCTAATATTTTTCATTGTCAGCCAGTTCTTTTTTATACAGTGACTGCATATGTCCTCATCTTCTTTTGATGCTTCCTAGATCATTCAAAATATTGTCCATAGCATCTCTCAGTATTGCCACTCAGGGCTTGAATTTGTCCCTTTTTATTCTCTAACGGCTTGGATTCAGTTATTTAACTTAGGCTTCTCTTCCTTTTGTTTTGGCTTCCTAGCAATCTAATGCAATTTTCATAGTCTCTTCTGACATCTATTTTGATTTTCTCTTCTCTGTCTTTGTAATGACCTTTTACTCTCGCCATGATTTTCTTGATGTCATCCCATGATCCCTCTGATCTTCAATCATTTGTGTTTAATGTCTCAAATCTGTTCTTGAGATGATTTTTAAATTCAAATTGGATGGACTTAAAGTCATATTTTGGTTCCTGTGGACTAGCTTTAATTTTCTTCAACTTCAGTTTGAACTTGCATATGAGTAATTAATAGCTGTTCCATAGTGAGCACATGGCCTGGTTTTGACTGCTAATATTGAGTTTCAGTAATTCTTTCTGCACATACACTCAGAATGATTCCTGTGTAGTCTGCCAGGTGAAGTCCGTGAAAGCCACTTTGTGTGTGTGTGTGTGTGTGTGTGTGTTTTAGAAAAGTGATAATTGATGTGAATAAATCATTGAATGCACAAAATTCAATGATGTGATCTCCAGTTTCATTTCTGTTCCCAAGTCATCTTTCTGATGACCATTTCTTCTTCATTGTTTCTACTTTTTGCATTCTTGAAATCAAGAATTATTAATGCATTTTAATTGCATATTTGGTCAATTTTGAACTGCAAATGTTGGTGGAAGTCCTCAGTTTTCTCCTATTTGGCTTTAGTTGATGGTATATATATTTAAATAATATATATCATGTATTATAGCTCAGTTAACAGGTCTTCTTTGTAAGAATTTATTTATCCTTTAATGAAAGGAAATAAGTTTTACTGTATCAGTGTATCAGTAGAGTTCAGAAAATATATGGTTTTTCTCTTTTAAATTTTGAATGAGCCAACATCTGAAGATTTCATCTTGATTTAATGGACATCTAGATCTAGAGCAGTGATTTTTAGCTCCTTCAACCAAATCATTTACTTTTTAAAAAATTTTTTTTGTGCGTTGATTTTTTTTAAATTTTCAGGAGTGGCATCCGCTTCCTAAATAACATGCCTCTGGAAACTCTATGAACTTCAATAAGTGTCCATAGTTGTAGAGTGGCTTCAAGTCTTTTTTTCATCGGGTCACTATGAGTTGTGCTCGACTCGAAGGCAATCAACAACAACAACTCGTTTATTTACAAAATTCTATTACATTGTTCTTAAGGACAAATTCATTCAGTTCCCCTCACCCTGCCCCCATCAAATTGTAAAACCCCATGATTAATCCCTCTGCCCCCTGCGTATCCACATCCCTCTGCTTCCACCCTCCCCTCCCCCTCTTGGATCTTTATACTCATTCTACAATAATGGTTTTATATGATATTTATCCTTGTGCAACTGAGATAGTTCAAATAACTTCCTTTTTACAGCTTTTATCTTGTAACACTTTTTAATATCCTATAGTGAAATATCTCAACTCTCTCCATAATAGATGTAGAGAAAAGTGAAGTTGTCCATTTTATTTTCCTTTAATCTACAGTTAACACCTATGATAACAGGAATTATGAAATCAAAAGACATTTTGCATTGGGACTGTCTATTCTCAAAGACCTTGTCAAAGAACTAAAGAGCAAAGATGTCAGTTGAAAGACTTCGGTGCACTGATCCAAGCCATGATATTTTCATTTGCTTCCTGTGTGTCTGAAA
>NW_006399907.1:1750186-1759001 GCF_000299155.1 Elephantulus edwardii | reverse complement strand
CAAAGAGAAGAGTGAACTGAGCTGGAGGTTGCATAGGGAGAATAGTGCAACAATGAATGAATGGAAATCCAAAATCTCTGTAAACTTTCCTTAAAATTAATTTAAAGAAATAAAACATAGTTCATATTTAAAAAAAATATAGGAATATGCAAAAGCAGAGGAGTAAATGTGAACCACTGGATTAGGACAAGCAATAACAGAGTATATCATTTGTACACAAATGAAAATGTGAGAATGAGAAGTAGCCAAATTAAAGTAACAAGTAAACAAGGCAAATTTTATACCACTGAAACAAACAACCAAACAAAAAATGAGTGTGATGTTATGCTAACAAACTGATCCTTAGTTACAAATGTAAGGCTAACCCGAACAACACCCCATTGCTACTGCACTGATTCGGATTCAAGGTGACCTCGTGTGCTCAGAGTAGAAATATGCTCTATAAAGTTTTCAATGACCCTCATTTTTCATAAATAGATTGCCAGGTTTTCTTCTGAGACACTTTTTGGTGGACTTAAACTATCAATCTTTTGTTTGTTGTGTACTGTCCCACTGGACATTGCTGGGCACTGAGGGAACCCCGCCAAAGCCACTGCAGAGAACTTGTGAGGTACACCTCTGGGAAGTTTGACTTTCAGAGGCTGTAAATCAGTGAAGAAGAGATCGCCCGTCTTTATCCAGCTGGTAAATTTGAATCACCCATCTTTAGGGTGGAAGCACAACTTCCTACTCACCAGGCAACCAGAGTCTACAGTCTTAATAAGATAAATACTATTCCAGTTAAACAATATAAACAGATGATCACTACATATATTTTCACTTTGTATGTTTCTTATTATTGTGTTCAATTTTTTTTTAAAAGTATGGATGGATAGAATAAGATGAAATATTGTTTTACAGTTTTATTAATGAAATGCAATGAATGAGTTTGCTGGATTTCATGTGTTACTGCCTATATTGTGTTTGAGTCTGTTAAAGGAAATGTTAAATCTTCTTTATGATTATTTGCCATTAGTTTTATAGCTTTTGCGATAACTGTAACCCTGCACTAAAACTGTTCCCAAATAAACGTGCAGTTGGAAATGATATTATATTTTAGGCAGACAGAATGGAAAGAGTAAATAAATGATTCAATAATTTTGTAGTACTCTTTCTTTCATTTAAATTTTTCTTTTCATAGTGAGTTTCTCTTAAGTTATTGCACTTTTCATTTACCTTGATATAAAAACTTATTAGTATGATTGTGTACTAAAGGATTACAATTTATATTTACGAAAGGTTTATTTCCAAAGGACATTTGAAGGGTGTGTATAGAATTTGAGGCATTGCTTTTTTGTGTGTGCTCTATCAGTCAGGAAATAAAAATCACTCAGATATTTCAAGCATAAAGGTACTTCATATGAGAAATTTATTTAAGCAGTATTGAGAAGACTGGAGGAGGAAAATTGGGGTAGTTTAGGTGGCCTTATTTGAAGATGAGGCACTCCTAGAAGCTGCTTCTGCACTTTCTTTGAGCTCCCATACTTTGCCCGTACCTGGATGCTGTGGCCTCAAACCCTGGGAGAAACTTTGCCCACTCAAGGCTATCAGTCTGCACTAACTTGATTGCATCCGCCATTGTTACTGGAGCTCAAAGAGAAGCTTCTTTTTCACTCTCTCGTGCTTTCCGTTCTCGTGGGAGCACTGTCCATAGCCCTGCTGATGAAACCAGTTCCTGTGATTCTGGGATGGAATTTCAAGGATGAAGATGGTGCTGAGTAGCATGACACAATATCTAGCAAATGCTGGAGTGTCTTATGCATTGCAATCTTAGCCACAGCTAATTAAATGACAACAGTACCCTCCGAGATAATTTTGATACACCTTAGATAAAACTCCCCCTTCCTCCAAAGAAACCCTTATGGTATCATAGTTAAGCACTCAATTACTACAAAAACTTTGACAGTTCTAACCTACCCAGCTGCTCCTCAGATAAAAGCCAAAGAACCCCCCCTGGGGGCAGTTGCTGTCACTACAAGATTGACTCAGGGGCTCTTAATAGCAACAGCCATCCTCCCTCTCTCAAGTCTTCATTCAGAATGTCTCCTGGGTAGCTAGGACATTATTGTTAGACTTAATGGTGTACAGGATAGGAGCTCTAAGTCTGGAGATCTGTGAGTGGCCTTCAGGTTATTTGTGGCTCTGGCAGCATAGTCCATAGTGAGTTGTGCTGCTAACCCAAAGCTGGCACCTCTCTGGTGGTTCAAATCCACCAGCGGCTCTGTGAAAGGAAGATGAACACTCTCCTCCTATGCAATCTACAACCTTGGAAACCTGCTCTAATCAGTTCTAACTCTCTGGCAGTGAGGTTGAGTTTTGAGTAATGTTAGAGAAACTTGTGTGTGACAGCCAGAAGATGGTATCGGGTCCTCAAAGTCATCTCTGATTCTCTGAAAGGAGTACGAGATCAGATATGTACAAGGTCATAATGGGTGGCATGATTAGCAAAAGCTTTTTAGTTATAGCAGAAGCATTTTTTAAGAGTTCATAGACTTTGAAATATTTTCACATTTATCATGTTTGACCTGTGGGAGTAGAGGATGAGAAAGAACCTGGAATCCAGAATAAGGCATGTTAGTATATAGAGCTTGAGGGAGGGGCTGACTCTCATTAACAAGAAAAAGAAGGCAATTTCCTAATTAGGTGAAGGACAGTAATAAAAATCTGCCCTAGAGTTCCAGCATGCCTTAAGATCCTCAATCTTCGGGGGGGGGCGGGGGTTGTGCGGGGAGAAGGGTGCAACAATGAATGAATGGAATCCCAAAATCTCTGTAGATGTTCATTGAGATGAAAAATAAACAACATAAATTAAAAAAAATCCTCAATCTTCACAACAATCTTATGAATTCATCCCATTTTACACATGAAGAAACAAAACTCTGAGATGTTACATTACATGACAAAAATAACATAGTAACTGGTTGCATGGGCCTCAAAATGGAATAGTCTTTGGCCTGTAGAACCTGAGATTTTCTACTGGAGCAGACACGTAGCATAAACAGCTACAGCAGAGCTTCCACCACGCTCATCACCAGCTCTGCCTATGGCTCAGCATTTGGGGCGAGGCCAGCTCAAAGGAAGGTTGTCCATGTTAGTCAAACACACATATATGGGGAAAGTTAACAGTTAAGCCAGTCTAGACCATGGACACTTGTTTTCTCCTGTTGGAATGATCTGTTCTAGTCTCTCTGCATGGCTGGATCATTCACATCGTCTCTATTTCAGCTGACACATCATCTTGTCACAGTGGACAGTGTGACTACCATTTCCAAAGTAGCTTTCCTGGTTCCTTTGCATCCTTCTTGGCACTTGCCAAATCTTGCACACTCATTTGCTAGTTTACTTTCTTCACCATTAAAATGAAAGCTCTAGTTTTCCATCTGACATACTTTGGACAAGTGATCAGGAAGGGCCAGTCCTTGGAGAAGGAATATCATACTTGTAAGGGTAGAGGGACAGTGCAGTAGAGGAAGACCCTGGATGAGAGAGATTGACTCAGTGACTGGAGAAATAATGGCTCAGAATTTCATGAACAGGTTTCAGAGCTAATGTACTCTATGGGACATAACAACAGCAACAATATGCCCTCATTGCCTGGGAGAATACTTGATTCTGAGTTCTATTACAATTTGTTAAATGAGTGAAGGTGGGAGTATGGTGGCAGACCTCCTAGTAGTTCTAGTTTTGGCCTTGGAATCATGTTCTCATTAGTCAGGCTACATTTGCAGATCTAGAACATCATATATCTACAATGAGTTATATGTTATTATACTATGTCTCTTATTTATGGAGCATTTTTTAAGTGCACATGGTATTCTCATGAAAACAGAGATTTGACAGGTCAACATTAGCAACAAAACACGCATGTAAACGGGTAGCATTTGCTTGCCAGCAGCATGAGACCATTTAACCATTACTTCCTTGCTCTCTTTGTCTGTAGGTTGTTCACCATGACCCTTGCCGTGGGGGTGCAGGACAGTGGAACAGCTTGTTTAGATTCAAACATCTTGCAACTGGGAACTATTTGGCTGCTGAGGTAAGACTAATGGACGTATAGGGATCATGCTGCTGGGTTCTCAAAAAGATGTTCTACTTGTAGAAACATCATTATGCAATTTTGATTATTGCTTTTATCTTCTGAATTACATGTTATTATATACATATCTAATCAAAATCAGAGACTAATCTTTCTCTTGAAAATGAAAACAACAATTGCAACATCAACACAATCAGTTGTAGTTTTCCTGTAAAGATTAGAGCAAAGAAGTATGGAATTTACAACTATATATAATTGTGTAAGTGTGAAAAATTTAACTTTGTTCTCTCAGAATATCTGCCTACACTGGGAGTATGATTCATTCGTGTTGATTTAGGATAGTCCAGATAATTCCAGGCTTATCTTTAGTGGCCACTCTCTCACTGGTGGATGGCTTTTATTGTTGAAAACATGAAAGAGGAAAAGAGTTTTCTTCCTGAGATAGTGAATTAACCTAAAATCATAGATAAAAATGGTAAAAACATTTCCAAGTCTTCTCTTTTTCCATTGGAAGCATGTTGACAGCCAAGTAGATATGAAAAGTGGTAGGACTAACTTCATGGAATTTTGAAATCTGACTTAGTTATATTTTGGTTATCCATTTTAAGAATATTTTTGAAAATGTTCTTTTTCAGATGGCTGAAAAATCATTCATTCATTTTATTCTCTGCAACTCTGTTTCTCTATTTTAATATAGAGTTCTTTCTGGGGTTCTAAATCAGAAATGAATCTTGGAATTTTGAATATTACTTTTGGCTTTGGAGGTGAGGGAGGGTTAGGAAAGGAGTAGGGCTGGTGAGGCTATTTGGTGAGTTCAGGATGGATGAGAAGATGATGTGGGGAATGGCTGTTAAGTTTCCATAGTATGTGACTGAAGGGACCGTTTCACTCTTTCTATCTGACTTACTGTAAACGGAATTTCTTTGTTCATTGACTCTCTTTGGCAAAAGAATATATATTCCATGAGGGTCAAAACTGTACTTCATCTCTAAGATATTTTTAGTATGTAGAACAATGTCCAGCACTTACAAAACATTTAATGAACAGTTCCTGAATGAATGAGTGAATGAATCTAAAAAAAGAAGTTTTCAGAATTCCATCAATTTAGAGGATGGAAAGCAGAAAATTTCAGTGTATGTGAGCAGCATGTGGTGCGTGCTTGGAAAATATCAGTCTTTCGAAGTTCCAGTTTCCTCCTCTGGAAATTGAGGATAATCATAACATTGCTATAAGTAGATTGTTAATAGAATAAAATAAAGTCAAGTCCTGGTGGCTTGTGGTTAGTACCCAGAGAGTTAGGCTCTCAAGTTTAATTGTATTTAATATGTAATTAAATAGGGGTTATTCTTATTTTGTAAATATTTGACAAATAATGTTCAACTAAATAAAACATAACTTTGTGATCTAGGTATGTTTATACCACAGTATTTTGAAGTCATTTTTTGGAAAGGTAACCTTTGAAGCCTCCTAACAAGACACCAAATAGAAGATAAGAAATTAACATTAGATCCTTCTATATCTTTTGTTATAGAAGAATTGAGAAGAATGGGAATCCCAGAGCACTTAATCGTGCTTATGGTGAAACCTATACCGAGACCAGGAGGTGAATAGAGCAAGAGAACACTGCATGATATAAAATTGAGAAGGGAGTATGTCAGGGTTGTATTCTCTCTCCATACCTATTCAGTCTGTATGTTGTTGTTGATTGCCATCGAGTTTAGCATGACTCTTAGCCACCCAGTGAACAGAAGGCCTGTAGCCTCTCCATAACCATTGTCATTCATCAGACTTCATAGAGTTTCCAGAGGCTTGTTGTTTAGGAAGTGGATGCTACTCCAGAAGCTGGATCTTATAAAGAAATATGTGCCATCAGGATCTGAGTGAGACTGATCAATAACCTGCATTATGTAGATGACATATCCTTGCATGGTGAAAGTGAGGAGGACTTGAAGCACTTGTTGCAGAAGATCAAAGAATACAGCCTTCATAATGGATTACATCTCAATGTCAAGAAAACAAAGATTCTTACCACTGGACAGATAGACAACATCCTGATAGATGGAGCAAAGATTGAAACGATCAACAACTTCATCTTACTTGGATCCGTAATTAACACCCTTAGTTTCAGGAGTAAAGAAATAAGGAGATATATTGCACTGGGTAAGTCTGCACTTAGGGACTTAAATTAGTTAGGAGTAATGTCAGTTTGAGGATCAAGGTACATCTGATTTAGGCCATGGTCTTTATGATCCCTTGCAATGCATCTGAGAGCTGGACATAAAGATGACAAAAGAATTGATGTCTTTTGAACTGTGGTGTTCGAGAAGAGTACTGAACATCCCATGGACTGCCAAAATAACAAATGGATCTTGGAGAAAGTGCAGTCAGAGTGCTTTTCAGAGGCAGTGATGGTAAAGTGTCATCTCACATACTTTGGGCATGTTGCTAGAAGGCACTCTTTCTTAGAAAGGGAACTGGTGCTTGAAAAGATGGAAGAATGGTGAAAGAGAGGAAGACCCTCAATCAGGTGGATTTACACAGTGACTACTGCATTGGGCTCTAGTGTGTCAGAAAGTGTGAAGATGGCATACAAGAGGGTTCAGATCTGTTATTATAGGGTCACTATGGATGGTAATCAACTCGACTGCACCTAGCAACAATAACATATTTTTTGTTAGTGCTCTTCTCTACAGTTTTCTTTGTAAACAGTAGCTTTTTAAAGCTATTGAAATCTTTCTCCCACAGAGTTAACTGATGGATTTGAACTGTCTGCCTTTGGGTTGGCAGCTAACTCCTTATCACTAAGACACCAGAGCTCCCTACACATTGCTGTTTTCTTTGTCATTAATATGTACAAATCATACAGTTGTTAGGAATCACACTGATTATTACCTTAATATAAGTCCAAGACCTCTGTACACAAATGAAATGATGAAAAATGGGAAAAAAGGATGTAATTCATTTCTACAAAAGGATGTGAAATTGTCTTTTCAATTTGCCTCTGGAGACGATGACTTCAAATGCCACATGCTATTTTGGCTGTCAAAGAGATTGGTGTATTTGGAGGATCTTTTATTTGACTTTTAATATTTTATGGGCACATCTTTTTATGGCAAGGTGTGAGAAGGAAAATGAAGCATTGAATATCTGAAATATGAAAACAAGGTATCCATTTTTGACTGCTTTTTAGGAACATAACAGTATAGGTGCTTCTGTGTAGTATTCTAACATCAGAGACTATAGCCTCAAAATACGGACATTCATTAGGTGAAGTTATATACTTCCTTTGTCAACTAAGTTCAGACAAGATCCTGGCATAGCCATATCTTCTGCTCAGGTGAAAGTGCAGCCTAACCCACTGCTGTTGATGGCCTTTGCAGGCAGTGAAGTTTTCCCTGGATCTTAAAATGAATGAACTCAGAATTGTAGAGACATCAAGCCACAGTCTTTGTAGAAGTTGCCAAGGGGACACTGTCAGAGATGTGGGATGCCCAAATGAAGTTGTAGACAATATTATAAGACAATACAACAGCAGGCACTGGGAGCTCTGATGGCCTAGCGGTAAGGAGTTGAGCTGTTTAACCCCAAAAGATATGGTTCGATTCCACCAGCTGCTCTCTGGGAGGAAAATGGGCAGTCCCCTCTGTGTGATTTACAGCCTCTGAAAATCCACCTGAGGATCAGCTATGAGTTGATTCTGATATGACAGCACATAACAACAACATAAGTGCAGGCATTCAGGAGCCCTGGCAGTGCAGTGGGTGAAGCACTGGCTTGCTAACTGAAATATTGACTGTTTTAATCCTCAGTAGCCCTACAGAGACAGGTGAAGCGGTCTGCTCCTGTAAAGGTTTATAGCCTTGCAAGCCCTGTCAGCCAGCTCTTGTTTTAAAGGATTGATAGGAATCATGCAATAAAGACATTTGGGACTTTGGCAGATAATACCTGGGCTTTATTAACGGGTAGTTATACTCGCAGCCTATATAAATTGGTACATTACTAGCTCTGTTCCAATAGTGTCTGTGTGTCACAGATGACAGGAGGAGGATGGTAAGCAGTTGTATTATTTTATACAGCCTTTATTTCACAGCACAGCACATTCTACACTCAACACCACTTTCTCATAGATCTTCTCCTTATATCACTTTATTAATGTAGGGGAGCTCCCAATTGGCAGAGAAAGTAATTGCATTACTTTTTGGTAGGACAACACAGAATCTGGACTGTTCCCTGAAAGGTCTGTGGGTCAGACTCACTCAGTGGATCTGTGGGGGAAATCCGAGCCAGTCGGCTTCAGTAAAAGTTTATAGTCTTAGAAACTCTTTGGGACAGTTCTCCTCTGTCCTATTCTGTAAGTCGATTAGACTGCCTGGATTGGTAAAGAGTTGATAATGCCCTTTAGACAAATTAGCTTCTTTGTTTGTAGATAAGCAAAATTTCCACCAGATGGCAGTAAACACATATTTCCCAACTCTTCAATAGTCTTCATTTGGTTAATTAGGCAAAACCGTAACTACTTAACCTGTATGTTAGTTTAGAATCTTATGTATATTAAGAATTAGTTTTAAATAGTCTTGTGTTTAATCATCTCTTGAATGTATCCGCCATAATGAGGCCTGGTTTGTTTGTGTATGTGTGGCTATGTTGTTGTTAAGTGCCATGGAGTCGTAGATGACTCAGCAACCCTATGAATAAGTGACCTGAACACTTGTATAACTTTCATCATTTCTCCAAGTTCGT
>NW_006399907.1:1741438-1748025 GCF_000299155.1 Elephantulus edwardii | reverse complement strand
CATAGTTGTACTTGAAACACATGACATCCAGTTAAGCTTACTTTTAACTTCCTTTTTAGACTCATATGTCAGAATAATAGGTTGACCCTGAAATGTTCATTATTAATAGGAAGATCGTGCGTATAGAATTTAAGTACACCCATGATTTTTTTTATGACGTTAATGTTATATATAGAATCTTTAGATGTGGCTCAAATGGTTAAACACTTGACTCCTATCTGAAAGATTGACGGTTTGACCCTTTCAGAGGCTCCTGGAAAGAGAGATCTGATGAATTGCCTCTACAGAGACACAGCCTTGTAAACTCTAGGAGCAATTCTAGGTCAATAGGAGCCTAGCTGACTTAGGACAACCACGAAAGCAACAAATATATATATAATAAAAAACTGACCAAAGCACATTTTTTTCCTATATAAAGAAAATAAACACGTATTATGAACTTAAAACGTTTGGTTCCTTTATATCATGCTAGATGGAACCTTGCAGTTGTTTTGTCCTTTGCTTGTGGTACAACTGAGACTTTCCCTGCTGAGAGTTTATGTCATTCTCTCCCTCTGCCACTTGCCACACAATACCTCCCTTCTTTCAATTCCTCTTCCTGCTATTTATATAAAGAACCCTTTCAAAGGTTCCTAGTGGCTCCTCATGTTTTCTGTCTGTCACCCATTCCCATAACTGCAGTAGGCCATTAATTTTATATTGCATACCCACTTCCTTCTAAACTCAACCGCTGTAACCGTGATTGAATTGCTTTTCCATAGAAATGCAATTTTTATTGCTTTAGGGTTAAAATTGAGTATCATGATCAGGGTTTCCCTTTCTCTTGCTTTACACTCTCAGGCTCTGTGGATTCTACGCTAGAGAAGCTGAACATTTATTGTCTCTTTTTCTCCTTACTCTGAGATGCTTGTCAGTGTTTGGTCTCTACTACCTCTTGAATCATGGTACTTTGCTTGTTTGCCTTTTGTATTCCCAGTCTGTTTACTAATAACTACTGGTGCTGCTGCCACTTGAGGATTTTTAATGCACTACTTTGACAGATGTTTCCCAGTAATATCCTGAAGCTGTGTGAATAACGTGGCATAATGTGTTAACCAAAAGTTGGTAGTTGGAAGCCACCAGCTGCTAGAAGGGAGAAGGATTAGAAGTCTCCTCTTGTAAAGATTTATAGTCTTGGAAACCTGATGGAGAGTCACACTGAATGGGAATCTACTTGAAAGTGGTGTCTCCTTCCTCTTTGAATCAGAAATCTTCTTGAATAACAGAGTATCTCAGTCCATGCTTTAAAGCCCCCTTTGACTCTTCCTCACCATGGACCCTCCCACTCCTCTCAGTGGAGACAGGAAACAAAGTACCATTGCAGGTAAGAGATGTTGCTTTGGCCCTTTGCAACATCTGTGCTTCCTAACACTCACTCACTAGGGGGTCACTTAGCATAAAGCACTGAGCTCTGTATGTCTTGCTTATAGGATATCTGGAAGGATAGGTAAGTTAGCCTTTGAAAGTATATAAATTCTTGATTGAGATTTTGAACAACCTCATTTTCTCATTTATATTGCATTTATCCCCTCAAACTGCCTCTCTTCGTCATTTCTTTATTCCCTGCTCTGCCAGTTAAAATTCTACTCATTCTTCAAAGCTTATCTCCAGTGCTACCTTTCCCATGAATAATTCTTGAATAAATTTGCCCACCACAGATCCCTCCTTCCTCTGACCTATATTATTTATAAATGATTCATTCTTTCCGTATATCTCTTGTCACATTCTATTTTGTATTACAGCTAACTGTTTATGTCTTATTTTCCTGATTAGATTTTAAGGTCTGTGGTCAGGTACCAGATATACATTGTCTTTGCTAAACTACCATATACTACAATGATTTTGCCATAGTAGATACTCTATTAATAATTATTGAATAAATGGTTGAATAGTATATTAGTTCTAGCTCTCCAGTGTCAGATTTATAATTTATTTTTTAACATAAAATTTCTCCATCTTAAATCCTTAAAGATTCAGGTACCTCTGTATCATAGTTTCCTTCTTCTTTAAAAATATTTTTTGTTGTTCATTCTTGGTCAAGTCACCTTAATGTTTACTATTATCATTACGTCTAGAGAAGGAGAGCAGTGGGATAATTTAAAGCATCTCATTTGGCTTTGAGATAGTTAATATTGTGGTGACTTTATAGAGCCATAGATTTGAGGATCCTCCCCTTATTTTCTTCTCGCCTCTATTTTTTCCCTCCTTTTTGTTATTTATTATAGTGAAGTTTTCAGTTTACTGTACTGAATTTACTGAATAAGTAAATTTATATTAATTATTTTGGAAAAAACAACAACCCAGTGCAACCTGAAAAATATAAGATAAGACAAAATGCAACGTCGTCTTGAACACTGTTCCCAAAGCATGAATATGTAAAACACGTGGACATGTAGTTAGTATGCTTAGAGTGGAGCCCTAGGCTTTCCTCACTTCACAGATGATAGCATGCACTCTGTGGAGGTTAGGCGACCTCTTCTAAGGCTTACGGTGTTTCTCTTACAGAGCAGAACCTGCATTCCACTTTACCAGGCATAGGGGCAAGCATTGAACTGGGTGATTCTAAATGGATGAAATATATGAAGACAGAATTTTAGAAAATAATGCTGTCCTGTGGGCATATGATTCAAGTTTCAGAGGGGAAAGAGTTAATCTTTTGAAACTGAATCCAGTCCATGGCCACTGATTGGTCTCTGGCACCTAACAACCCACTAGGATATAGAAGAGCTTCTTAGGATTTCCAAGTCTGAAATATTTTTTCCCTTCTTTTTAAAAGTTTAGTGCAAGTTTACAGATCATACTGGTTTTTCATATAGTCATTCATGGACCTTTTGTGTTTAGCACATTAATTGCCATTGATTATGAAATGCATGAATTACAGTGCCTCATCAATGCTCTCACTGAGGTTTCACCTACCTTATCTACTATTAAGTTTTACTCCCAGGTCTTTAGATCTTTATCAAGCAGATGGCTTCATCTTCCTCCCATGGGGTGGCTGGTGGGGCTGAACCACTAACTTTCTGCTTGGCAGCTAAATGCACTTAACCACTGCACTACTAGGGCTCCTTGGATTTGTGTTAGGCATGTTCATTCCTACTTTTGGATGTGTCATTGTCTCTAGAATGTATTTAATTTTTAGTATTCTGTAGTCTAATGCTTATTGAATAGAAACTTGGACTGTAAGATACATTCTCATTGTATCTTTTAGATACCATTTCGTGAAAATTATAGTATGAGGTGTTTGGGTCCCCCTCCCCTTCTTAATTTGAAAGAACAGCCCCAAATCTTCAAATTTCAAATAAAACAAAACAGAAGAGAGTGGTAGTTGGCTATCATGGTGAATATTACCTTTTTGGGTGTATGCTGGGATTTCCGTTCCTACCAAGTAAAAGTTAGGATTCTGATTAGTCATCAGACAAGAAGTCTCTTTGATCTCTGCTTCTCACCTTTGAATTCCCACAACAGGATTAGTCCTATTTTGGAATAAATTCTGTAAGTCAGAATTCAAGGGAACTTGGGTGCTTAAGGTGGATATTTCTAGAGAAAAAGATAACTCGCTCAGGTGCTGATCTAGCGCTAACAGGCAGATCACGACTGGACTTCTGTCCTCATCTTAGCCTCTTTGTATATGAGTTTTAAAAGCACAAAGACTGCTGTAGAAACTCTGACTGAATTTTCTTTTTGTTCCGTCCCATCTTTGATGCCCTATCCTAGACCTATCATCTAGCGTCCTGGCTTATAACTCCAGGACTCTCTAGAACTGCCCCAGGACTGCAGGTACCCCAGTGTCTTTCTGATGCCACTCATCTGCCTGCCTGGATGCCTGGCTTTCCCAGACTTGTGCTTTTGTAGTGACATCCTTTCCTTTAGTCCTCTTGGTCCGACTGTCTTTGGTCTATTTTATAAATTACAGCGCTCTGCTTCTCATGTGATTTTGCTTGTCTGTGATGTTTTTTGTCATTAAATTTGCCTGTTAAGAAATCAGTACTTCTTTATTCAACAAGTACTTAATCCTTCTGGGGACCTAGCACTGATCTTGCTCTGAGGATTATAGTACAGAGCAAAACCCAAAATCCTGCTCATGGGGCTTGCATTCTAATGAGTAGTTAATCTTGTTTTTTTATTCTCAAATCCTTTCAATAAGTAATGTAGCTTATTCCAATTATGAGTGAATGTTAAAAAAAAATTGTCAGGGCTATTGGATTTTGAAGCTCCGTCTCATATACTTTGGGCACGTGGCCAGGAGATACCAGTCCTTAGAGAAGGACGTCATGCTTGGAAGGGTGGAGAGACAGCGCAGGAGAGGAAGACCCTGGATGAGATGGATTGACATAGTTGCTGGGGTAATGAGATTAAGTGTGTCAAAGTTAGTGAGACTGGCTCAGGATAGATGCCACACAACAACATCACCACCATTGTTATACTAATTGACCTAAAACAGTGTCTGGTGCATGGTGAAACAAACAAACAAACAAACAAACAAACAAACAAACCAGAAATAAATAAAACCAACCAAGAAACAAAAAACCAAAACAAAGTAAAAACAAGAAACATGCAAAACCCAAAACCACATGTGATCCCCCTGACCCCTGCAACTCCTTGCTGTCAGTTTGGAACTGAACCCTCCACTGGCTCTTTTGGAGGCTGTAAATGAGATGGGAGGAGACTTTCTGTCTTCCTCCATGTAGCCCCTGGTGGACTCAAAGCAGCAGACACATTCCCCCTTTGTGTTAGCTGTGCAGCTCCCTACAGACAAGAGATGCTAACAGAGGTCGGCTGTCTGCAAGACACACAACAGTGTCTGATACCTGGTAGACACATAATACATATTTGCAAATTGAGCCTGTGGAATTAATAAATATGAGTAATTCATATTCACAGTAATTCATGTTATTAAAGTCAGTTTAATTCTCAAATTAGCTCTTCTCAACTTCCGGTTGTTTACTTTAACCAAATAAACTTATTGGTAATGATACATATAAATAGTAATGTTGTTTGGTTCAGAAGCATTTCTGTTGGCCCTAACTTTATTTCCTCCTCCATCCCACTCTTCAAATAAACGTACTAAACAGCAAGAATCGCACAGCTTTTGTAGAAATGAAGGGAACATCTCTTCTTTAAATGATGTGTCAGGTTTTCCCTACCTCTTTGCTTTGATACTCATGAAAACATCATGATTCAGTTTCTTAAAACACAAGAACTATTTTTCTCCTTTCATAAGAGCTCTCAGATCTTTGACTGCACTTCTCTCAATTTCCCTCTTCCTTTTGATCAATACTTTAGTTGGGTGTAGCTTGAAGTGAAATGCATGCTGTTATTACCATGGCAAATAGTTTTATAAGATAAAATTTGTGTCATTTTTATAAGGCTTTATTTTCAAAGGAGTTCAGTGTTCAAATAACCATGTAAAAACACAGCTAAGTATTTTTTAAAACTTAAATTTTTAAAGATATACATCAGAGATTTTACTGTAAATTTTGTTAAACATATATTCCGTTCATAATTTGAATTTACAAGGACTTTTTTTGCTCTTTGCTGGCCCACACCTTCTACCGTGTAGTACATAATGTACAGTCTCCTAAGCTAAAGTTTGGCAGTTTGAATCTACCCGTCTCTGTGAGAGAGAAGGATGAGCATTGCTTCATAAAGATTGAACACTTTCGAAAACTGCTGGATGGCTACTGGGCTTGGGATTCGCTTGATGGCCCTGACTTTGGTCCACATGTTTTACATTTTCCTTGGAGTCATAATTGCCATTGCTGAAGAGCAAGGATGGGATTGGATGAATCATCTTTTCCCCTTAGCATTTGTTTCTGTTTCTATTTAAAATGGAAGGTTTAAAAGAAGCTAGAAGTATGTCCTCAATTCAGAGATTATATGTGAAATTCTTTTAGGAGCTGTATACTGTATAAATGACTCACGTTATCAAGGATTCAGGGGAACTCTGGTGGTCTGGAGGTAGAGCAGTACTACAATCCCAACGGCATGTGGTTTGAATCCACCAGCTATTGTTTGGGCAAAAAATATGAACATTCTCCACCCATGTGATTAACTGCCTCTGAAAACCTGCCAGAGCGTCAAGTGTGGCTTGGTTCCAATGCAGTGGGACACAACAACAACTTTAGGAATTATTTCTAAAGACTTACCTTTATTGTGTGATTAGAAGTAAAAATACTAGGATGGATAGTTTCACCCTTGGATCCACTGTCATGCTCATTAGAAAATATACTCACTTATTAAGTGAAGGTAACATGCTAGGGGATATTATATTTTGCTCATGAATGTGACATGTGGACAGATATTGTGTTTACCTTTTTAAAAAGTCCCTGGGATTGATAAATTTACACTACATAGGCAAGGTAGCCATATACATGCACCCCTACTTCACTGCCTGAAACAGAACAATAGACTTTAGTGAAATAAATCCTTTCAATTTAAATTTCAATTTAAATATGGATTGAGGCTCAATATCAAGAAGACAAAGATTCTCACCACTGGACCAATTGGCAGCATCAGGATGGATGGTGAAAAGATTGAGATTGTTCACA
>NW_006399907.1:1732667-1741103 GCF_000299155.1 Elephantulus edwardii | reverse complement strand
TTCTGGGGCTTCGTCTGACATACTTTGGACATGTTGTAAAGAGGGACAGGTCCTTGGAGAGGGACATCATGCTTGGTAGGGTGGATGGACAGTGCAGGAGGGGAAGACCCTCTATGAGGTGGATTGATTCAGTGACTGGGGTAGTCAGGATGGGTGTGACAGAGACAGTGTGATTGGTACAGGATAGAGCAGGGTTTAGGGCTGTTGTACATAGGGCCACTGTGAGTCACATGCGACTTGATGGCACATAACAACAGCAACAACAGCAACAATAACAACAAAAGAGATTAACTGCACTTGAAAAGCAAAAGAAAAACTCCTTCATTAGTATATAATCCCCCCGCACCTCCCTACCCTCACACCGAGTATACTCCACTCTGCAACCTTCATTCTGAACTCTTAATGTTAATCATAATGCCTTAAAATATATTACTTTTAAACTGTTCTCTCCCTCATTCGCTTCAATGCAGTATACATAATTTATCCAGTTTTTCTACGTCTTACCCCCACCCTGATGTCAGCCTAATTCTACCACAGTGGCACCATACAGTATTTGTCCTTTTGTGACTGAGTTATTTTACTCAGCATAATGTCCTCCAGGGTCACCTATTTTGAATAATATACGGCTGATTTTGTATTGCCGAGATGCTTGCTACATGCCATTGAGTTGATTCTGAATCTTTGACATGCTAGCGGCCTGAATAGAACATAGGTTTTCCAGGCAGGTAACCTTTATGGAGAGCAGATTGTTGTTGTCCATTAAGATGATATCAATTCTCCCTTAGTGCCAACAGTAGCTTTAATAACCCCTTGACCTGTCAGTTGACATCTGAGCACTTAACCACGGCACGTCCAGGACTCCCTCTGAGCTACTTAGTCCACATGTTTGCTGCATACTCACTAAAGCAAATGCCAGTGGAGATCTCTTGGTAAATTTCTGGATTATAGATTAACCTGTGAATCCTTACGGGACAATACTTAGTATGCTAGGAAGCTGTAGTCATATTGTACCCTAGTCCTAATCCAAATTTAGAAGTATAAATGTAAAGTATAACTGACGTCCAATAAAATGTTCAGATCTTATTGGTTTCATTGGATGAGTTTTTGACAATTGTGTACAGTCATAAAAACACATCAAAAACCTATGTTATGTAGATGACACAACCTACCTTGCAAAAAAGTAAAGTCTTAAAATGCTTACTGAAGAAGTCCAAAGATTACAGACTTCAATATGGATTATATCTCTCAATATCAAGAAGAAAAAAAATCCTCGCAGCTGGATCAATAGGTACAATCTTGATAGATGGAGAAAATACTGAAGTTGTCAACAACTTTATTTTACTTGGATCCACAGTCAGCATCCATGGTACAGAAGTGAAGAAATTAAAGGACCTATATGGTGCATTGATGTTAGATGGATCTTAGCTGAAAGCAGAGAATACCAGAAGAATGTCTATCTGTGTTTCATTGATTATGGAAAGGCATTTGACTGCGTGGTTCATAACAAACTGTGGCTGACTCTGAGAAGAATGGGAATCCCAGAACATTTAATCGTGCTAATGCGAAACCTATCCTTGGACCAAGAGACAGTCGTCAGAACAGAGCAGGGCAACACTGCATGGTTCAGAATTGGGAAGGGTGTATGCCAGGGATGCATCCTGTCTCCTTACCTTTTCAACCTGTATGCAGAGCAGATTATCCGAGAGGCAGGGCTCTATGAGGAGAAGCATGGTGTTAGGATTGGTGGACGATCTATCAACAATCTGCGTTATGCAGATGACACAACCCTGCTCATGAAAACTGATGAGGACCTCATGCACTTACTGCAGAGGGTCAAGGACTGCAGCCTTCAATATGGACTGAGGCTCAATATCCAGAAGACAAAAATTCTCACCAATGGACCAATCGGTAGCATCAGGATGGATGGTGAAGGGATTGAGATTGTTCACAGCTTCAGTTTGCTCAGCTCCACAGTCAACACTCTTGGCACCGGTAGCCAGGAAATCAAAAAACATTTTGCGATGGGAAAGTCTGTGGTTAGGGACCTCTCTAAAGTTCTCAAGAGTAACGGTGTCTCTCTGGAGACTAAGGTGCGCCTGATACAGGCCATGGTTTTTGCAATCACTTGTTATGCATCAGAGAGTTGGACAATGACTAGGGAGGATAGAAGGAGAATTGACGCCTTTGAACTGTGGTGCTGGAGAAGAGTACTGAATGTACCATGGACTGCCAAGAAAACAAACAGACTCATCGTAGCGAGGGTTAAACCAGGCTGCTCCTTGGAGGTAAGGATTCTGGGGCTTCGTCTGACATACTTTGGACATGTTGTAAGGAGAGACAGGTCTTTGGAGAGGGACATCATGCTGGGCAGAGTGGAGGGACAGCGCAGGAGGGGAAGACCCTCTATGAGGTGGATTGATTCAGTGACTGGGGTAATCGGGATGGATGAGTCAGAGGCAATGAGATTGGCACAGGATAGAGCAGGGTTTAGGGCTGTTGTACATAGGGTCACTATGAGTCACAAGCAACTCGACGGCACATAATAACAAACAACAAGAAAAAGCAGCAATGTCAGTTTAAAGACTAAGGTGCATCTGACACAAGCTATGGCTTTTTCAGTTAATTTATGTGCCTGTGAAGGTTGGACACTAAATAAGGAAGACTAAAGAAGAATTGACACAGTCGAATTGTGGTGTTGATGAGGAATATTGACTACCGAAAGGACAAATAAATCTGTCTTCGTGAAAGTAAAACTGAGGTGCTGCTTGGAGGCAAGGATGGTGAAATGTAGTCTCACATACTTTGGATATATTGGAAAGAGGCACCTGTCCTTGGGAGAAGACAGGGAAAGTGGAGGACCAGCTAAAGATAGGAAGACCTCACCAAGGTAAATTGATGACAGTGACTGATCATGGAGCTCGAGCGTGGTGGAGGTGGTACAGAATAAGGCAAGGCTTCAATCTGTTGTTTACAGGGTTGCTTTGAGTCATTTACATTTGCATTTAACGTATAAACACAAGGAACTCTTAAAGCACAGCATAGACTGTAAAGCTGACACAGCATCATTCTTTTGTACTTTGAGTCACTATGCCACAGGGTGACTTCAGTGAACCTAACAACGACAGATTATGAACAACTACCTCCAAAATTATTTAGAGCCTTCCATCACCCTGGAAGCTGCTATTTGTCCCTTTTCTGTCAAAACTGCATTCCTCCTTGACTCTGGGACTCACTTTCTGTTTTATATTACCATTGTTTTATCCCTACTTAGCTATCAAATAAATGGAATCATACCATGCACTTTCTTTTCTGCTGGCTTCTTACTAGAATGGCTTCTTAATACAATGCTTTTGAAGCTCTTCTCTGTTTTATCATTTATTCCTCATTTTTATTGCTGGGCAGTATCTCATTGTAGGCCTATACCACCGTTTGTTTATACATTTTTTATTTAAGTTTCATTTCCGTTTCCCCACACTTCCCCCTAGTACACTTCTTATGACTGTGTTGTCATTCTCTTGTCATTCTCACAGCATGGTGGCCTCTTTGCAACTGAGGAAAATTGCATATGTTATTAACTCTTATTTTGTTTTTAAACTGGGAGCTCTGGTGGCATAGTTCCTAGGGATTTGTGTTATTAACCCAAAGACAGCACCCCTCCTTATGCTTGAATTCATGAGTTACTCTGAAGGAGAACGATGGACCATCTATTTGTGTGCACCTATGATTACCTTCTTGAAGGTAATGAAAGAAAGAGAGACAGACAGACAGACAGACTGATACACAGATAGAATAGTAGCCCATTACTTGATACTCCTCTCATGGCTGTTTCCTTTTTCTTAATTCTTATTTGTTTATACTTTCCCTCCATCCTGAGGGTTATCTCTTTAAGTTTCTATCTTTTGCATCACTAATTTTCTGTAATATCCACTATACTTTTTTATTGTTTCCAAAATGAACTTTCATTTTGATCTTGTTTTTGTTCTTATAGCAATGTTCCAGGGCACTTTCTTATTAGTAGTTCTTGTATTACTTATATATTTCTTTTTGTCTATTTATCTTAGTCTGTTACCTTTATAGAGAGGTACCATTTACTTGGATTTTCTCAAATATGACAAACCATTTCCTGGAAATGTATTATTTCTTTATTTTTTTCTGGAAATATTTTTTTTTAAAAGACACAGGGAAAGAAACTATTCTTGTTCTAACATATTTTCCAGTAGCTCCATTTTTTTATTTTCCTTCTTATTATCCTCAGATGAATGAGCTCTGTCCAGAACCAGATGGGTTGAGCGGATTGTCCTTTTGTTCCATTTTTCGTTTTCAACTATGACAATTAAATCTTCTTTCTCAATCTTCAGCTGTGGGGCAGACTGATGAACACATGCCCAGAGCAGTTTCCAGTCCTAGCAGATGTCAAGTCTTGTACCTGTGCCCTGTTGCCGTTGTTTCAGTCTCCTACACCTTTTTCTGTTCCAGTGTTATTAGACTGTGTTAATACTAGCATTCACAGTATTCATACTTCTTTCTCTTTACTTTCTTTTCTACACTCAGTTCTTCTCAGAAGTTTCTTCCATCTTCTGTTCCTCGACTTTTAGCACTGTTGTTTCCTGAAAGTTACGATCTCTCTTGTGAGAAGATAGAGGGAGGTAGTAAGGCAGTGGATGGGGAGGACGGTAAGGAACAATTTTCTGCTGCATAAAACAGTAACATGGTGGAGAATGACTGTGTAGCTTTTTGACTGGCATATACCATGTGTCCCTGAGTTTGTGGACAGATAATGGGAACCATGTAGCAAAGCAGTTTACATATTGGGCTGTTAAACAAAAGGTCACAAATTTGAACCTTCTAGTTGCTCCTTGGGTGGATAAGACTATCTGTACTATGATTTAGAGCCTCAGAAACCCAATGGAGGGTTCTCAGGGGTCTACATGAATTCTTTGGCAGTGGTTTTGGTTTTGTAATAATTACAGGTGGCTGTTAGGGAAAAGTCAAGGTAGGTATGAGATGAAAACTGTATAGATGTCCGCACCTTCCTCGAGTGCTGTCTGCTTTATAATTTGTGTTGATTCATTGAAGATTTAGGGTGTGTGTATGTGTGTGTGTGCGTGCACCCATGCATGCACATGTATTAGCCTTAGTTAGCAATTTTGGATGATTTTGATTTTATTTTAGTGTTCCCCCCTCTAACACTTTCATTATTTAAATTCATTATTTATTTCATAAATTGGGAATCGCAATTCTCCGAGCTTTTAGACTGGATGTTATTTTGAGAAAGAATCTCTGCCTTGTATTTTAAGTGATACATTTAACTACTGGGATTTACATGTTTTAAAAACGAAGTGATTAAAATAAAAAAAATTCTTAAATTCAACAGGGAAAATGATTTTTTTTTAGAAAAACACATTAGAAATCTGTTGTTTCACACATTATTCAACCAGCAATTTTTCAATCAACTAAGACCTCTTTTGACACTTGTCTGTTAGATAGAAGTCAGCAGTTATGAATTCTGACTGCTGGATGATGTGTGGGCCAATACCTAACATATTTGGAATTCATTTTTATTCTCATTTGAATAATTCCTCAGCTCCATACTACCTCTAAAGCCGCACAACATGTGCTTTTGTTTATTGATTTCCGTTGTCTTCATGTATGCGCCAACTCGATGGTCTACTGCTCTTTCTTCACTCTATTTCTTTTCCTTGTATGAATAACATGTGGAACATGATCTTGAATCATCGTTAAAAACTTGCCTTTGATCTTTATTTTTAAAATGGTGTCTGAATTATTGGTAAATGGCAGATTTTGTAGTAGGGAAAATGAACTCTCTTGAATGCTTCCCCAGAGGACTTGAGACTGTCACTTCTCATTTGTTAAAAAATGTCAACAATTATGCTTTAAAATGCAGGTCCTAAATGTGACATTTCAGCTTTTGTGTTCTGGAAATAGAGTTTTAAATGATTATGTATTCTAATAGTTTTCTTCTTAGCTTCCCCCCCCAACTAGTTTGTTTACAAAATTCAAATATAAATTAAAACAAATTCTTTCCATTTCCCTCACCCTCCCACCCATCAAATTTTACAACCTGATGATTAATCTCCCTCTCCCCCTGCACATCCACATCCCTCTGCTTCCCTTAGCTCCCCTCCCCCCATGGAAGGATAGTGTAGTGAACAGAATGAAAGACCATTAGTGATGTTAATATATTTCTAATACAATTCAAAATTTCCTTTTTGTTTTGTTTTTAGCTTAATCCTGATTACCGAGATGCTCAAAATGAGGGAAAAAATGTGGTGAGTAGAATTGTTTTTTTTCCGCCTAAATTGCCAATTATATTGTTTATTTTCATAAGAATGAAGATTTAATGGGGCATTTGAGATTAGGGACTCTTGAGAGACATTCTTTGTGCAGAGACTGCAGATCAAATAGAAGTAAAAGAAGAGATGAGCTGGATTGTAAGATGTCCAGTACCTGTGTGTTTAGGGAGCTTTCTCGCACCTCGGAGGCCATTGATGATTGAGTACTGAAGGCAGCTGACATCTGGGAGATACCATGGACACATGCTTATTTTCCAGATATACAAGGGTATAACGAAAAAGAAATGGAATTGTGACATGATGCTAAAATAGAACAGGAAGATACGGTTTGCATTAAAAATAATTGAGTTTTGTTTATGGAGAACACTTGAAACATCAAGAAATGATATGATTGATTTTTCTGGCATTCTAAAGTATCCTGCATTTAAAAATCAATTTTTATTAAATACTTATTATGATTCGTAGTTCTGATTTAGTCATACTTTGTAAATAAGGTAATTCTTTAGTCCTCTAAATGCATGATGCCAGCAAGACTTCCTTATTTCATCAATATTTCAAAAATTCCAAAGCTGTGATATGATATAGAGAAAACTTGTCAATAATGGACTTTTCTTTAACAAAACATGAACTGAGATATTTTTATTTAATCAAGACACAGTCTGCAATGCAATTTTCTTAGGACTTTAGCTATTCCTTTTGTAATGGGTAGAAATTATTGCTTCATCATAAAAAGTTTTGCCCTTGAATTGAAAGTGTTGGAGTGTTTAATTAAAAAAGAAAGTATCTGGATCTGATGAAATCCTACATTTAACTCCGCACTTCAACTCTCAGACTTAAAACCAAAAGGAAGCTAATCTATCATGTTGTTGGTCCAGTGAAAGCTTTAATTTATGTCTACACATTTCTAAAAAAATCTAAGCAGGTTTTTTAGGCCTGTTAGAATTTCTCCTTTTAATCCAATTGTGTCTGCCCATTTAGGATCTTCACCTCTTAATGTTCATGCCAGGATTGTTGGTTTCTAGTGGAAGAAAGGAAGACCTTCAATGAGCTTGATTGACAAAGTTACTGCAACTGTGAGCTTAAGCACAGTAGAGATTGTGAGAAAGGTGCAGGTTTGAGCAGGATTTCTTCCTGTTGTACACAGGGTAGCCAACTCCATGGCATCTAACAGTAACAACAACAACAACAAGAATATGCTATAATATTTAAAAAGTTGAATATGAATCTGGGAGTACTGGTGGCCTAGTTCATAGCGAGCTGTACTGCTAACCCAAATACAGTGCCTGTGAGCTGGTTCCAATCTCCTGTTGACTCTGGGAGAAAGATGGGCATTCTATTCTAATGTAACTTACAGGCTCAGAAGACCCTTTGGAATGTCAGCTAGGAGTTGGTTTTGCCTCAAAGGTAATGAGTTGAGTAAAAATATGAGTAGTTTTATGAATTCTGGGTCCTTTGGTTCTCAGTACATGGTTGTCTCTGTCTCTAGCTAAACACCACAGGAATATCTGTAATTGAACACATTTGATTTTATTATTAATTGAGAACACACATCATGGGGGGACCGTGGGATATCTCAGTAAGAGGGATTTTGAAAGAAGTTATTATAGGATTTGGCCTGTGTAAAGTTATTTTGGGAGAGAGTTAAGGATTTGAGGCTGTGATGAAGATTAGATGCTGTCAGGAAGTAGAGGTAATTCCATGATTTGTATGTTAATAGGTCTTATTTATAAAGAGGACAGACTAGAACCAGGCTAATCCTGTAATTGATGAAGAAGGAACCCTTATTCTTGTCTGGTGGAGGATGATATTTAGTCATTTTTGTGACAGTAATACTCATGGTATGTCTTTGTTCAGCTACAGCTATGGAGTTGTCTTTGTTTTTGTTAAGGGTTTTTTTTTTAAATCTTTCTTGACTCTTCATGGTCACACATTGTGGCCTTGTCTGATATTGATGGTCTGTGAAACTGTTCATACCCAAAAGGAGAACATCATGCCCAGGTGAGAACCAGGTCGGCTTAATAATGGTAGTAAGGCCAAGGCTTAGCTGATAGTATCAAGCCAGATACTAGAGGTCAAGGCCGCCTTTCTTTTCCCCATGGTATTTTTTTTCCCATTTTTAAAA
>NW_006399907.1:1661041-1731417 GCF_000299155.1 Elephantulus edwardii | reverse complement strand
CCTGTCACACTACCACTGACATGGTTGGTCTTGGGTGAGTTAGAGAGCTTTCTTGAACTGCAGTGATCCCACCTTTAAAATAAGATAAGGTTGCTTTCCCCACATCCTTAAATTCTGCCATGAGGATAGAATGAGAGCAGACAAAACGAAACACTTCAAGCAAAACAAACTAGTGGGCTAAAAATGTCAGCAGTATCTACTAAAAAGGCATCATGCTAGATTTCCAAATTGTGCAGTTGACTTATATTTGTATCCATCCTCTTTCTGCTACATGCTATTTGGTAATGCTACACATATGGCTCTTGGAAGAAAGAGTCGTAATGGTTTAGAGACTGCAGAGAAGTCATGAGTCCATGGTGAAGTTTACTCTGTGCTAATCAGGACTTTAGTTAGACTTGATAGATTTCTTATTATTTTTGTTCTTATACAACTTCTTCCTACCTACTCCTCACATGCTATTTCATTATCCAATATTTTGCATTTATAATAGTGACACAGCTATTATGTGACTCTCTATCACATTAATGACATACATCTGGCAGTAATGAAGACTCACATGTGAAGTAGGAGTAATGTTACTGTGAAAGATGAGGCTGTGTGTCAACTTGACTGGGCCTTGATTGTCCGTGGTTTGGCAGTAATATAATGCTGTAATTTGGCAGTTGTGTATGTATTTATGTATTTAACTTGGAAACTATGCACCTTGGCAGTTATGTAATGATGTAGTCATTCTCCATTTGTATAGTCTCTATTTTTTCACAATGGTTTTTTTCTTTTCAATCTAATCATATTGATAAGTAAGCAATCAGTATTTCACCTTAAAGATAAGAAAGAACATTCTTTAAACAGTTGTCACATGACAAAACCTTAATCGCATGCACCTTGCCATGGGAGAGGGAAAGTCTGCTTTTGCTGTTTATGACTGGACCCCATCTCTCATCAGAGAGAAATAGAATTGGAAATATTTCATATATTTAGTTTTTCTCCAAAATTTCTAGTTTGAATATAATCAGAGCTTAGACTATTAAACTAACAATATGGCTCCTCATTTTATAGACCATTTGCCACTTAGCAATAATTATGTGTCTCTCTAAAGGATATAATAAAAGAACAATTAGAGTTTATCCTCAGCCTGTGAAATACAAAATCAATTTCCCCAAACAGAATGCCATCTCACCTCAGCTCTGGGTTCCAGTAACACTGAGTTCACTGTAACCATACTAATTTTTCCTTTCCTAATTTTCCCTATGTTGTCTGTTTAATGCTCAGTTAATATTTTTCCTGTAATTTAGAACCTTTATCAGAATGTTGCCTTCCATTTTTGAAGTTTCAAAGGTTAATACACGGTGCTGCTAAAATGGGTTGGTGTGTGTCAGAGTTCCCATTAAGACCCAAATTGCTGTATTTATTCTACAAAGGAGTCTATTATTTCCAATCTTACAAATGTGCAGCCTCCACAGGGACCCTGTAAACATTGGAACCGTGTCAAGCCCAGCTGGGAACCTGACAGTCATTAGTTTCTTCTTGAAAGGCTACATCTTTTCAAATGGCTCTTTGAGGGGGCTTTTTTTTTTTTAAAAAAAAAAAAACTAACCAAAAAAAAACCAAACCAACACCAAACACAACACAACACCACTACCTATTTGAACATTATCAGATTTGATGGGGAATGTTCCAGGGTTCCTCATACTCAGCACTACTGGCATTTTGGATTGGATAATCCCTTGTTGTGGGGGGGTGTCCTGTGTCCGGTAGAATTATTGACCCCTGTTCCATAGGTGTGGTAGTATTCCCTTGTCCAGTTGTTGTGACTAAAATTACCTCTAAAAATTGACAAATGGCCCAAGGGAGAGGCAGAATCTCTCAGGATGAGAACCATTGGTAGCTCCGTGGTAGAATTCTTGCTTTCTTTTTGGATATCAGGGTCTAATTGTTGGGCAATCTGTGTACACACTGGAGGTGTGGTGTGTCACGGAAATGTGAACTGTTTTCAGCCAAATTTTCATACCAAGACCACTATAAAGAAAGCTCTGATGATCTGCTTGTGAATCTCAGTTTAGAAAACCTTATGAATCTATCTGATCTTGTTGTAGTTATGTAGTGCAGTTAGGTCTGACTCTCCAGCTCATAGCTCACTTTCCAGCAGGTTTTTAGAGGCATTAAGTCTCCAAGATTAGTAAAGAGTTGAATAGATGATTCCAAAAGGCAGCACGGGAAGACAAAATATTACAATGAAATGTGCAAGGAGTTGGAGTCAGAAAATCAAAAGGGCCGAACTCGCTCAGCATATCTTAAGCTCAAGGAACTGAAGAACAAATTCAAACCTCGAGTGGCTATAATCAAGGATGCTTTTGGCAGAATGTTAAATGATCCAGGAAGTATTAAAAGAAGATGGAAAGAATATACTGAGTCACTGTATCGAAAGGAATTGGAAGACACAGAAGAATTTCATGAAACAACATATGAGCAAGAGCCTATGGTGATGAAAGAAGTTCAGGCTGCTTTGAAGGATATGGCAAAAAATAAGGCTCCAGGAATAGATGGTATACCAATTGACATATTTCAGTTAACAGATGCTGCCATGGACGTGCTCACCAAGTTGTGCCAAGAAATCTGGAGAACGACCACTTGGCCAACTGACTGGAAGAGATCAATATTTGTTCCTATCCCAAAGACAGATGACCCAGCAGAATGTGGAAACTACAGAACAATCTCACTGATTTCACATGCAAGCAAGATTTTACTGAAGATTATCCAGAAACGACTGGAACAGCAGCACATCAACAGAGAACTACCAGAAGTCCAGGCTGGGTTTAGAAGGGGTCGTGGTACTAGAGATATTGTAGCTGATGTTAGATGGATCTTGGCTGAAAGCAGGGAATACCAGAGGAATGTCTATCTGTGTTTCATTGACTATGCAAAGACATTTGACTGTGTAGATCATAACAAACTATGGCTGACTCTGAGAAGAATGGGAATCCCAGAACACGTGATCGTTCTAATGCAAAACTTATAGTTGGACCAGGAGGCAGTTGTCAGAACAGAGCAAGGGAACACTGCATGGTTCAAAATTGGGAAGGGCGTACGCCAGGGATGCATCCTATCTCCATACCTTTTCAACCTATATGCAGAACAGATTATCCGGGAGGTTGTGTTCTATGAGGAGAAATGTGGGGTCAAGATTGGTGGACGGTTTATCAACAATCTGCGTTATGTGGATGACACAACCCTGCTTGCTGAAACTGAAGAGGACCTGAAGCGCCTGCTGCAGAGTGTCAAGGACTGCAGCCTACAATATGGATTGTCAAGAAGACAAAGATTCTCACCACTGGACCAATTGGCAGCATCAGGATGGATGGTGAAGAGATTGAGATTGCACACAGCTTTAGTTTGCTTGGCTCCATAGTCAACAGTCTTGGCACCAGCAGCCAGGAAATTAAAAGGCGCATTGCCATGGGAAAGTCTGCTGTTAGGGACCTCTCCAAAGTGCTGAAGAGCAATGGTGTCTCTTTGGAGACTAAGGTACGTCTATGGTCTTCGCAATCACCTGTTATGCATCAGAGAGTTGGACAATGACCAAGGAGGATAGAAGGAGAATTGATGCCTTTGAGCTGTGGTGCTGGAGAAGAGTATTGAGAATACCATGGACTGCTAGGAAAACAAACAGATTTGTCCTGGAAAGGGTTAAACCGGGTGGCTCCTTGGAGGCAAGGATTTTGAGGCTCCATCTAACATACTTTGGACATGTTGTGAGGAGAGACTGGTCCTTGGAGAGGGACATCATGCTTGGGAGGGTGGAGGGACGGCGCAGGAGAGGAAGGCCCTCTATGAGGTGGATTGATTCAGTGACTGGGATAATTGGGATGGGAGTGTCAGAGACAGTGCGATTGGCACAGGACAGAGCGGAGTTTAGGGCTGTTGTACATAGGGTCACTATGAGTCGCAGGCGACTCGATGGCACATAACAACAACAATAACAACAACAACAACAACAAGAAGTCTCCAAGGAGGAGACTGCCTGTCTTTCTCCCACAGAGCAGCTGGTGGATTCAAACCCCATGCTTTGGGGATGGCAGCTCCTTACCAATATAGTGGCCAGTGATGGCTCAAACCTGCCATCATTTTGTCCATTAGTACATGGAGTCACCATAAGTTGGGGGTTAACGCAGTAACAACCAGCACTAAGGACATAAGCAGGAATGTTCCAGGAACCATGGCACTTTGCTGAGATGGATTTGAAAATTCAATAAATTTTTTTTTACTGGAGGAGGCAAGGGGGTTTGTGGTGTTTCTGTTACCAGGTTCTGAAAGAAGTTGCCATTATTTCCTTGACAACATACTCCTCCATGGGAAAGTGATAAGGAAAAGAAAGATTAAAAGATCATAATAGGGATTATTTTGAGAGTGACAGTTTAGTAAGGAAACGGGGCAAAGAGAATGTTGACCATGCTGTGTCTGGTTACATAAAGCCTGCAGAGCAAACACTGGGAGCTGAACAGAATCTCAGATGCTTGCACTTCATCATGCTGCTGTTCATGAACGCACCACACCAGTCTGAATCCTGAATCTGCTCTGGCCTGCAGAAATAGGTTCTTACAGAATGTCTCAAGTCCCTAACAATAGAATCGCAACAGAATTGCAATGTGATGTCTCTGCTAAAAATTTGATGACTCACAAATGAGTCAACAGAGAAGGTGTTACAGAAGCTAAGTGCTCTGCTGCTTCTGGCAAAGCCCTGGACAGACAGCTGTGGGGAGCCATTAGTTTATTCGGCTTGCTTTTTCGTAGGGATTGTAGATGTGGGTAAACCTGAGAAACCTAGTGCTTTCTCTTCCAATCAAAATGCTGGCTTTTTAGAGCCCAGAAGACAAGGTTAACAATCTTAGGCTCCACGTCATCCAAAAATGAGCATGTATCAGAGAGTTGGCCGATGCTAAATTTAACACCTCTTTAAGCTACACTGTGCTACGTGTAGTCCATTTGATTCTGTGCTTAATGTATTTTCATGATGCAAAACGGAGCACATGGTGATTCTATAATTCTGTTTAGGCGTCTGGTGTTTCAGTGCTATTTTTCTTACTTATAAAGAGATGTGAGATTAAAAGCAAAGGCTTATGCATAAAATTTTGAACTGGTCTGTCTTTATGAGCCATTATTGATCTTCATCTATGCTCAAGTTTGAGTTTTAGGTTTAAAAATTGTACAGTATAGCTCATTACTCAGGTTTCATGAATTAAAAATTCCTAGGACCTGACTTGAATTTTATTTTCACATTGGTTATTAAGGAGAATATGCCACACAAATGAAGAGTACAGAAATAAAAAATGAATGCTTATGATTATGGAATTGTTTTCAAAACCTATGGAATAAACTTTTCCTTACCAGCAGTTTTTATTAACCCATAAAGACATTGTTATATTGTTTATAAAGAGAATTTACCTATCCATTAAGCTTGTCCCAACACCTAAGAAAACTGTTTAGGGATAAATCAGTACAATCCACATACCTTCTGTGATGAAAATGAAACCTCAGGACTTGTGTAGCCTGAGTAATTAGAGACTATTACTGTGCTGTTAATGAAAAGGCCGTCCATCTCCATCAGTTTCAATCTACCAGAGAGATGCTGCAGAAGACAGATGACTTCTCTTGTTAAGATTTATAGCCTCAAAACCCTGATAGAGAATTGCTTTACATTGAAATCTACTCTGGCAGTGTGTATTTTGAATTTGAGTGAGATGTTGATACATTTAGGTTCATATTTTATATTGTTACAGGATGAGAATATAAAATTGGAGAGGTTCCTGGCCACTCTTGCTACCCTTTATCTCCAGACAAGCCAAGGGGCATGAGTTAAGATGCCAATGTCTGGAATTGTGACCCTGCTGTCCTTTAATAAAATCTAGAAGATTCGCTTGTTAGCATTCCACAAGGGGAGTGGATGCAGGAGGATGGACTCCTGCTAAATGAACTCACAAGAGGCAGATGTACACACTCCAATAACAATTTTCGTTTGCAAAGCAGAACTAACATTTTTGAATCAATTAGTCAGAACATTTCCCTTGAATGAAAATATATGTCAAAAGCGAAATTAAATTGCCATGTAGGAGGCTCAGAAAAATTAGATGACACATATTCCATTTAGAGAAATGGTATTCTTCCAGGAAGACTGGAATATTCCTTTTCTATACCAAGCAATAGCTACCCTGGGCTGGGAAAACCCTGTAAGTCGTGCTCATTTACTCACTGCATTGATTTAGTTTCATGCTCATCTTCTATCCTTGGAAAAGCTAATAAAAATCTTTCTTCGAATGTGGTTCAGTATCATGGGTCTGCAGTGTAATCTGCAGAGAGTTGCACTCCTAATCAAAGGCGGTGCCTCTCTGGGAGTTTGCCTCTACCGGGGCTCCACGGCAGAGAGATGGAGAGTCTCTTCTCTAGTGGTTTACAGCCGTGGACACCCACAGGAGGGTCAGCAGTGAATCTGTCTCACTCAACGACAGTGACTATGATTGATAACGTAAAGCCATATTTTACTGATGCCTTTTGGCCACATAAATCCTTTAGATTATTTCCACAAGCAACATATTTTATATGTCATTGTTCCCATATATTCTGAGGAAGTGCTGCTATGTTTTACATCCATCTTCAGTACTTACTATATTGGTTGTTCCTTTTTTTAAAAGCTGTAATACTGCCAAATCTGGGAGGGGGAGGGGGAGGGGGAGGAAAAAAAAAGAAAACCCTTCATTGCTGTTGAGTTGGAACCAACTCATAGGTTCCCTTCCTGTGGGTTTTCCAGTACTGAGCCGCTGGTGGGTTCACACTTCTGGAGAAGGGCCACCTTGGGCTAGCAGGGCGACAAAGTTCTCCAAAAGTTTTAACAACTCTAGAAAAGAGCTCCTTTAATGTATTCCTTTCTGATTGCTCTTCTCTAGTTCACTTTCTCCCATGTTTTTAGATTACTGACGATACCATTGCCTTTTCAGAATCATCACTTCTTAAATCTCTTTTCCCTCCCCCTTTCAACCTTCATTTTCATCATAATAATTTTAATTTAATAATAATAATAAATTTTTTCAGATGTCAAATGTCACCATAATTTTTACCATTGAGAAGGGGACAGACATTCTTACTTCAACCATTTGTAGTTCAGTCTGCACTGTGGTTCCTGTATTACCATTGGACAGACCATCAGTGGAAAGTCTTCCTTTGTTAGTGATACCTTGTTCTAATTCCTGGATTTTCATATGGAGCTCCATTGTGGTAACCAACCACTCAGCACACTTTGGAGTGCCTTTCTTTCAGTTTTCTTTTCTCCCTTCCTCCTCCTTTTATTAATGTTGATGAAGTCCCGTTTACCTACTCTTTCTTTTGTCCCTTGTACTTTTTAGTGTCAAGTCTAATAAGATCTTACTTAACTCTAGGTCAGAAAGATTTACTCCTTTATTTTCTTGTGTAGTTCTCGTATTTGGTTGTAAGGTTTATACTTTGCATTACTTTTTATATGTGGTGTGAGGTGGAGTTGAACGTCATTTTTGTTTTTGCATGTGAACATTCAATTGTTTCAGCACCATCTGCTGAAAAGATTATTGCATCCACATTGAATTGTTTTGGCATCTTGCTTTCTTTTAGAAAAAGAAACAGTACATACAGGAAGAGATGGTCATAGAAATTAAGAGAAAAACACAAAGACAGTAATGTTTATCTTCTCAAGATGTTAGCTGATAGTCCTTTGAGTTCCTAGATTATCATGGTCTTACAGTAACACAATAGCTAAGACAAGGGCCAGGGAATCCAGAATTAAGCATAATTTTCAGCTGTAACACATAAGAGTTATGTGAGCATGATTTCTATAACCTCAATTTTCAGACGCTATTTGGCACCGACTTAGAGCTGATCCTCCAGTGGGTTTTTGGCGGCTGTAAATTGCATAGAAGAATGTTGCATATCTTTCTTTCTCAGCCTCTTTGGGTAGGAGTGCAGCTCCCTGTGGACTATACCACCAGAACTCTGTTTAGAATGTACGTGATAATACCAAACTCGTAATACTGTCTTTATTGAGTCACACATGGTTGAGATACTAGGGATTTTCTCACTAAGTACTGCCCAGAAAAATTGGGCCATAGACCACTGTTTTTTTGTATCCTATTATTATTTTTTTTGAGGTTTTCTAAATTTGATGGTTTTTAACTTAGTGTCATTAAGCCCAATTAATAGCAGCCCTCTATTATGTTGCCAAGGCTTTAAATATTTTTTTTTAATTTTTAAATTTTTTTTTTATTTCAGCGAACATCTACAGAGATTTTGGAATTCCATTCATTCATTGTTGCACTTTTCTCCCTGCCCACCCCTCCACCCCCGTTCGCTCCTCTCCTTGAAAAGCATCCTATTCTTTTTCTTCTAGTGTATACACATTTCTATCTCTTTACACTTATCCCTTCAAAGACCCCCTCAATTTCTACTTCTTATTCTGACTAGTTTTCTTTCTTTTCTGATCTTGAATAGAACTAGACAAAAACTTATTGGAGTTTTAATTAGTAATAATTAATTGTTGTTGTTGATTGCCTTCAAGTCGAGCATGACTCATAGTGACCCCTATGAAGAAAAGGCTTGAAGCCCCTCTATGACTATTGACATTTGTTGAAGTTCATAGAGTTTCCGGAGACATGTTATTTAGGAAGTAGGTGCCATTAATTAGAAATAATTAAAACTCACAAATCTCTTCAAGACCTGGAAGAAGAAATCTCAAGTAATAAAATTTCCTTTGACTACCTTCTAACAGAGAAACTTCTTTGGAAACAAGTTTTTTCCATTTCATAGATGATCTTTCAAGGCCTTCCCAAACTTTTGATTCCATGATCCTAAACTTGAGAAGGCATCTTTCCCAGCTCATTTGCCTGGTCAAACTATTGTTCGGTTTTTGTTTGTTTGTTGTTTTTTTTTGTTTGTTTGTTTGTTTTTAAAATTTAGATTTTCTTCTCCAAGGAGAGGGGGCATTTTTATCCTTCATAGTAGTGTATCTACTTGTGAAACTTCAATGACTTCACTGCAGAAACTGTGAAAGTAGGTCTCATAATCCAAGAGAATTCTTTTGGAAGACTTGAGGAAGGTGGCTTATGTCGGCCTTTTGAAAAAGGACTCATTCAGCGCTCAAAGACTTGAGGCCTTTGGCTTTGGCTAGCTGGCACTGAAGCCCTTGCCAGCTGAATTTTGGATTGGACATTTATTACCACTACTCATTGCTCCCATTTGCTCTGCCTTTTCCTATTTTCTTTCCTAACACCTCTCCTAGGGTATTTTGGTAGCATCGTTTCTAGGGAGTTGGGCTGCTAACCTAAATGTAGCCAGTTCAAATCCATCAGCCAGAGGTGGATGATAGTTTGCAAGAAAAAGATAGGCAGCCTCCTCCTGTGTGATTTGCAAGCCTCTGAAAACCCAGTGGGGGATCATTTATTACTGGACTCTTCTTCTCATTCTTTCCTGTTTACTTCTTCTCTTTTTCATCATCACAGTAAGCATTCAAATGAAAATTTGTGAAAAGGCTTTCATTTGCTTTCTGATGGCACTAGGTCTGTCTTTTTTCCTAATTTTACTTTTACATGTGAGTAATTATATTTATGGTCTTAATTACCAAGATAACATTGATTTGTCATATTTCATTTTGGTTTCTTGCACATCAAAATTTTCAGTGGGATAATGTGGTTTGGACAGTTCACGTATAAATACATAATTACAAACCTTTGCTTACCTGTGTAAAACTGTAAGGTAGATTGGAAATATTGACTGACTTTCAAATGACTGAAGAATACTATTTTTGAAAATTTATTTTATTTCAATTTTTATGTACTATGGTTTGTTTTTTTATTTAATTGAACTGAATGGATATGTTGCTGTTGATTATGGTTTTGGAGTCTGGGCATGAATTCTGAAACACCTCTGTGCTCACACTCTAATATATAAAATTTAGATAATTCAATACACTATTTTATCTGTGTGTTTCTTTTTAATATAGAATGGTTAAAATTACTACTCTGTAAATAAATTTAATAGAAAGAATGACTCTATAGCTACTGTGATTATTAGTGCTATAATGATAAGAATGTTTTTCAGGAGTATCTAACTTATCCCTATTGAGAATTCTCTCTAAGACTTCAGGTTTGAGCAACTCTTTCTGGATGGTGTGAAATCCACACTGCTGTAATTCAGTGAGGAAATAACATACACATTTATGTCTTCTCTCTAGGTTAACTGGAGAGTTCAGTAAGAAATCTGATCAAAGTAAATAACCTTATTCCTCTTCAACAGAAAGATGGAGACCTCCCAACTTCAAAGAAAAAACGCCAAGCAGGGGAGAAGATCATGTACACTTTGGTCTCAGTCCCGCATGGAAATGACATTGCGTCTCTTTTTGAACTGGATGCCACAACTCTACAGAGAGCTGACTGCCTGGTTCCGAGGTAAAAAAAAAAAAAATTACAGCGAAATGATAGTGTTTCTTTGAATATTTTTATTATTAGGTGAGGAATTAAAACCATAATATTAATATACATTTCATGATACAAGGAGATTAAGTATAAATGAACAAATATGAAACAAGCCTTTTATGTGAATGGATTAACATAGTTTATAAATCATTAAAATTTGTAGGACCAAAGCAATTCTGAAAGTTCTTAAAACTCATTTATTATTGTCAGTTATATGACCTTTGCTTACTAAAATGATAGACAGTGAAAACTTTCCCTACTTACTTTTTGATGTGGCCTTCACAGATTTACTCATCTATTCATCCTTTGTTTCATTTATTCAGCCATTCAGCCAACAGACATTTATTGGGTGTTTACTACATTTCAGGCGCTGTTACAGTCACTGGGAAGATAATAGTGAAATATTGGCTATGTCCTGGTTTTCATGACCCTCTCTAGTGAGAAACTGTACATAAACAGTAAATGGATAAGCATGAAGTATATGGTCAAGTGTTAAACATGTTTTAGAGACAAATTTCAGAGTTAGAGAGTTCTATTAAGTAAAAGTGTTTAGAAAGAGCCTGAGTTGAAACATTTGAGAAACGACTTGAATGACTTGAGAGATCATACCATTTCCATCTGTGAAAAAGCATTTCAAAGCAGCAGACACAGGAAATATAAAAATATTGAAATTTACAATTGTGTAATGCTAAGACTAGCCTTAAGGCCAGTTGGAGGGTGGGGAGTGTGGGTGGAAGAGAATTAGTCATAAGATAACCAGGACTTAATGTTAGATTAAAAAACTAAAACCAAAACTGCCATTCTTTTTCTTGAAATATCACTATTATAAGTAAGCTTTTTCTGCATTTATCTCCCAACTTTCCAACAATTGTTGTTGTTGTTGTTATGTGACATCGAGTTGCTTGCGACTCATAGTGACCCTATGTACAAGAGCTCTAAATGTCATTCTATCCTGTGCCAACCTAGCCATCCCAACTGCACTTATTCCCATCACTCCAGTCACAGAATCGATCCATCTCATCGAAGGTCTTCCTCTCCTGCGCCGCCCCTCCACTCTTCCACCAAAACATAAGGATATACTCTCAAGATTCATAGAAGAGCCTTGCCTATATTAATAGGTCTAATGGTCCGAATGCAGACTAGTCTTCATAGAACATTATTGTACTTGGATAAATGGGATGTTTAGGCAGAAAGTGGCTACACATAAATGCATATGTCATTCTCTTCCAGGTATTAAGATAGAAATTCATCCTCTTTGTGACTTGCTTCATTTCTCCAGCAAATTTTTTTTCTTATTGTCCTAATCTTGGGTTTATTTTAGTCTAGTGTATGTATGTTCAAATATGTGACTGTAAAAATATTTACTATGTAAGTGTTTTAAATTAAAATAAAATTTGCTTTTAGGAACTCATATGTTCGGTTAAGGCATCTATGTACCAACACATGGGTAACCAGTACTAGCATTCCTATCGATACTGATGAAGAGAGACCTGTTATGTTGAAGGTAAATGTTGCTGGGAAGGGTTTAATTTTCAACCAAATGTTTTGTGATTAGGATTGGTGTTAATGAGTCAATTTTCATATTATTAGAGATTATTGCAGTTAAGAACATTAAAAGTTCATTTCTGCCAATTATTTACTTCAGTGACCAAGTTGTGGCTGTCATGGAGGGAGGTGCAGCTCAGATATCAGAGAGGTGTGGTAGCAGCATGTGTGAGAGAAGTTGCCAGGAGTGCATTTCTCTGCTCTTTCAAAGCTGGAATAAATAACAAGCTTGACTGGTATATGTTTCAGGCGCAGTGGTGGGGTTAGGACTGGAATCAGACAGAGAAAACTTCCGAGTTTCAGAACTGAGTGACAGACGTGGGAATTGTGTTGTGTGTTATTTATTCTTGTCTTTTACTAAAAAAAACCTTACTGAAAGTTGTTATTGTGTAAAGAATACTGCATAGCTATTTATTTAAAAAAATAAAGGAATCTTAATGGAAAAACTCATTGCAGATTGGAACATGCCAAACAAAAGAAGATAAAGAAGCATTTGCCATTGTCTCCGTCCCACTGTCTGAGGTCCGAGACTTAGATTTTGCCAATGATGCAAATAAAGTGCTGGCAACCACAGTTAAGAAACTGGAGAATGGCACCATAACTCAGAATGAAAGGAGGTTAGTATCTTTTAAAAATGACTCTTCAGTCATCAGAACCTATTGTCAACTCTTGCAGTAAACTTTAAGTGAATGAGTCACTCTGCGGGAATGTTAAGAATATTCTTGATAGCAGCTCATCTGTTTCTGAATGAGGTAGAGACTTGATTTCTCTTAAATGTGGTGGGTAAATGAAGATGATGACATAAAAAGCTGACTGTTTACTTTTCACATTTAATCATGGCTTGGAAACAGTTGTTTTTAGTCACTGTCTAGTCTGTTGTTGCAGAAAATGTTCTAAAAAATTTGTGATACCTTTTACCGCACTGGTAAGTTTGGCAGTAAAGAAACTTGATTTAATATTTGGATTTAGTATTGTTGGTTTTAAAAGAAGTTTTATGTTCTTAGGTTTCAAGATACATTTCTCAATTTAGGTACCACCAAGCAAAGATACTCAAATGAGGAAACAACCCCAAACCAAACCCCTTCCCCAAAACTGCAAGATAAAATCTTCTGCCCTTATAACTCTCTGAGAGAAACTAGATCTGTGATTCTAGAGCTCTAGTTAGAGAAATATATGGGACAAGAATGATATCGAGGGTTAACAGTGATTTATCCCTACCTTGTGTGAATGAAGTTCTGGTGGTTGAGTATGTAGGGCGTTTCACTGTTAACTCGAAGGTCATGCCTCTCTGGTGATTTGAACCCATCAGTGACTTGTTGGAGAAGATGGGCTGTCTCCTCCTGTTGGATTTGCAGCCTTTGAAATATCTGCTGGGAGGTGAGCCATGAGTCAGTTTTGGCTCATGACAATGACCAGTGGCATATTCATGACATGTTGACCTACAGGTTGCAGTTTAACAAGCTGTTTTACTGAAGAGAGATAGTCTCCTCCCTTAGAAAGTGATAGTCTTGAAAACCTGGTAGGTGGTCGTCATGCATTGGAATTGACTGATAGCACCTTGATTTCACTTCCTCCAACACACACTTGTTTGTTCTTACATGGCAGCCCAGGGGCTACTCATCACTCTTGGCCCACATCCTAAGTCCAAGACATCAAGATTCTTCCTCAGTCATCCTTACGCATTGTCCAACCACCAATTACATGAGAGGCAATTAAAAATACCGTGGATTTGATCAGGCACACCTTAGTCTTTAACGTGACATTATAGCCCCTTAGCACTTAGGAGAGTATAAGAGCATAAGCATTCTCCCTATTTCCATTGTTCATGATATGATGCATTACTTTCTATTTAAACAAGAAAACTGTTTACCAGTCTACCCAGGACTCTCATTAAGAGTCTACATTAGAACTCTCATAGCTGGTGAGGTGAAAATTGATGTATGGCTTTTGAAAATAGTTTGGCAATAACCAGCTTGTTCACTATCCCATCCCTCTATCCAAAAGACTCTTCTATATATATATATATTCACTAGGACATGCATTCTAGAATATTCATACTTTTTTCCTAAATGCCCCAAACTGGAAACTATCCAGCTGTTCATTGCCAGGTGAATAGATAGATAAAGTGTGCTACATGCATACAATAGGGTCGCTCTAGTGATAGATGTAAAGGGACTATATCTATGTGTAACAGCATGGGTAAATCGAATAAACTTTGTATTGAGTGAAAACTAGACACAACATATACATTTACTGTAATTATGTCTGTAAAATTAGAGAGAGAAAAAAGGCAAACCTAAATATTTCTTTGGGGTTTTAGGCAATTGGCACAACTATAAAGAAATGCAAGGAAGTAATTACTACAGAAATTAGGATGGTGGTTACCCTTCAAAGGGAGAGTTTATAATTGATGAGGAGTTTGTAGGAGCTTATACAATGTCCTATTTGCCACTTTACACAGTGGTTTCATGCGGATTTATTTTAGAAGTACTTCTTAACTAAATACATATACATACATATGAGCTTTTGGATATATATCTTGCAATAGAAAGGAAAAAAAAATCTGACCTACGTCCCCTCTTCATAGCAGTTGGCTTTAAAAAAAATCTTGAATATGCAAATTTCCCAGCATTTCTCTGTTCTTAGATCTCTTTCACCCATAACAAATCTGCTCTTGGAACAACTCTTTGTGTACAGTTGTACCTCCAATCTGGTTGGCAGGAAATTACAAAGGCTAGAAACTAAACAACTGCCTCAGTCTTCTGAACTATAGATAATCACATCACAGAACCAAAATGTGTGAGGAAATGTAAACCAGTATGCATAATAGCACTTTTTATTGATTCTTTTCTTTTTGTCACTTTCACATATTGCCACCAAATTTAGACAGCCTCACTTAAAAAGCCTCTTTAAGCATAACGGTATTCTTCAATTAAAATAAAACAACACATTCTAAACGGCATCAACACTACTGGCTACAGTTGTACCCAATTTACTCTTCCGTTTCTGCCAAAGAGCATTTTAAGTGTTACAATATTATACTAGGGGAGGTGGGGGACCAGGGTTGGTTGGGTAACCTGCATATTTATTGCCCCTGTTCTCTTCTCTTCCCTACTGTATAACAGTGAAAAACATCATAACTGAGAGAAAGCTTTGTGTGAGAAATAAGAAGATACAGTCTTTGACCTTAATTTAGTAATTTCAGAAAAGCCACTGCCTATCAAAATGCATTCAAAGCTCTTGTCAGGATAGTAGGCATATTGGCATGGTGGAATGCATCAATACTATTTTCTCTGTTGTAGAAGTTATTATAAAATTCTTTCACCAATTTTTTCGAGGAAAAAGCAACCCAGAACTCTGTCTTTTCTTCCCTGTGGAGAATGGAGTTATTATTAGACATTCTTTTACTCAAACTTGGGAAAATGATACAAGGGAGAAGGAGAAGGGATAGAATATTGCAGATCTCTGTCACAGAATACCCGCATTCTTATACCTGCATTCTTTGAATCCTGTCTTTTTGCTCCCCCTTTTACTCACCCAGCGATGGACCCTGGAGACATAGCTCCAGTGTTCTGTTCCAAGGTTATGAACCTCTGAGATTTTTCAGAGCAAAGTTTTTGATCTTATTCTGTACCATTTGCATCAAAAGTAGAGAATATTTGGAATAAAGTGAAGGGGATAAAGGAGGGCAGGGTGTTAAGTGCAATTCCGAGCTTGAAAAAGTAATGATGTAATTTTAAGCCATAATTTCTGTGTTGTGTTTTACCTCTGTTGTTAGTTGTTGAGTCTTGCCTCATGGCAGCCCTGTGTGTGCAGAGGAGAGCTGCTCTGTAAGGTTTTCAAGGCTGTGTCCTGTTAGAAGCAGATCGCCAGACCTGATTTTGAAATACCTCTGGGTAGCTTCCTTTCTCTATACCTGTTCGGTCTGTATGCAAAAGAAATCATTCGAAGAGCTGGACTTCATGAAGAAGAAAGTGGCATTCGGTTAGGAGGAAGATTCATCAGCAATCTGTGTTATGCAGATAGCACAACCTTGCTGGAAGTGGGGAGGACTTAAAGCACTTGCTGCAGAAGACCGAGGACTTCAGCCTTTAATATGGATTATGTTTCAATATCAAGAAAACAAGAATCCTCACCACTGGGCCAGTGAGGAGCATCACAGTAGATGGAGAAAAGATTGAAATTATCAATGATTTTATCCTACTTGTATCTGTAATCTACACCCATGGAAATCAGATCGGAGATCTGCAGAGTTTGCTGTCAAGGATCTCTCTAACGTCTTGAAGAGCAGTGATGTCAGTTTAAAGACCAAGGTGCACTTGATCCAAACCATGCTCTTTCTAATCACGTTATGCATCTGAGCTGGACAATGAATAGGGTGACAGAACTTTGGTCATGTTATCAGAAGAGGCTAGTTCGTAGAGAAAGACATCATGCTTAGAAAGGTGGAGGGTCCACGAAAGAGAAGAAACCCCTCTTTAAGATGGATTGACACAGTGACTATAGCAATGGAGTCAAGTTTATCAGGGATGGAGTCAAGTGTGTTGGCGTGGGTTAGGGCTTGGTTCAGAGCTGTTGTTCTTAGCATCACTTGAGTTGTTTACTGGACAGTGCATAAGAACAACAACAACAACATGTATTTGTCTTCTGTCTGCCTATCTATCTATACATATATAGTAGTAATACTGTGGTAAACTCATTGACCTTAATCAGTTCTGACTCATAGCACTACTCTGCAGAGCTGCTTCCTAGGGTCCAACGCTGTAAATATTTATGGGAGCAGAGTGCTCTGTCTTTCTCCCAGAATGACTGGTGGGTTCAAACGGCAGACCTTTAAATTAGCAGCCAACCACTTTAACCAGTACACTTCCAGATGTCACAAACTTGAAGATGTCACCTTGAAGGTTAGTGTTAGCTCCCTCATAATAAATGTTAAAAATATAATCTAAATTTCCTTTAATTAGCTATGTCAGTTACCTTCATTTAATAAAGAATTAACTTGGACTTACTTTGAATTTTTTTTTTCTATCTATTAGAGTTGGTTTTCCTACTTCCATTCCTTTTTCACTAGTAGATTGATAAAGTTTTATGTATTTCCCCATCTCTCCTTTAACTCTTTTCATATAAAAGTTATATGTGATGTATTCAATTCATTAGCAATTGTTTTTGAGTTATAGCTATATATTTTAATGACATATTCTTTGTTATAAAACATAAGATTATAAAATAGTTATTTCTTCTTTTGGAAGATACGCATAGCAGCATGTTTTAATTATATGCTGACAGCTTTCCTACCATCTTTCTTGTTATAATAATATAAAGCTCTCTGTTCATTATTTTACCTTTTACATTTTTATTTTGTGGTATTTGGTATACCTAAGAACATAAACACAGCATAAAAATGATGATACATCACCTTTAACCTGAAAAAATTTTTGTTTCTAAAGATGATTTTCAGTAGCCAATTCAACTTCTTAATATATTTTACCTGTTTACCTTTATTTCTTGTGTCTCACTTCTCTCTGGATTGAGTTTTTCACATTGACTCTCTATTCAGTGAGTGTGCGTAGATCATAAATACTCTTTATTCTTATGCATATGAAAATGTCTTTATTTTGCTTCTACTCCTAAATATTGACTCATATGTAGAATGTTATATTTCTAGTTCTTTTCCTTTAGCATTTTGAAGGTATTCATCACTTTTTACATATTTTGTTACTATTAATAAGTTTACTGTTAATAGAATTGTTATTATTTCTTGGTAATATATCCGTACTTTCTGGTAATTTTGTAGATTTTTTAAAAAACGAACCTTTGTTGTTGTTTACCATCGAGTTAAAATCATCCCATAGCTGACCCTATGGTTTTCAGAGGCACTTTCATGCATGGGAGGAAATTGCCCATCCTTCTCCCGTGGAGCAGCTGGTGGCCTTGAACCGCAAGGCTTCGGGATTGCAACACAGCTTCTTACCACTAGGCCACCAGAGCTCCTCAAACTTTTATTGTTTTGAAATTTCATTATGGTACTTCAGAAACAGTGTTATTTTTTTGTTTTTTTCCAATTGCTATTTGCTTAATGCTCATATCTTCCTTAGATTGGAAAATTAACAGTCATTTTCTCTTCCAATAGTTATCTTTTTCCAACTTTATCTTTTTGAAACTCTTATTAAATATATATTGGATAGTTTTCATTACATTTATATTTTATAATTTGTCTTGTTTTTAAAAATTTTTTTAAATTGGTTTCCATACATTTACTCATTTACATGGTTTTGTACATTCATATACCTTGTATCCCATATAATTACCACTGATCTATGTCTGTCCTAACAGCATCTTTTCAAAAATCCCCATTGAATCTTTTCTATTCTCTCCCTCTCCCTACAGTCCGCCCATTAAACTCTGCTCCTAGTGATTTCCACCTTTCCTCTTCTTCTGCCCCTTTCTCCTTCCCCTTTTGGACATTTATACACATCTTACTAGTTATCCTTCTATTTTTACAAAAATTGTCCTGTGCAGTATTTTTCCTTATCAGACTAAGTTCATTCAGCATAATGCTGTCTAGACTCTCCCATGTTATATAGTTCTTTACAAAGTTGCTATTCCTTAGTGCTGCATAGTATCCCATTGTGTGAATGTACCACAATTTCTCAGTCTATTCATTTGTCTTTTAGATTATCAATTTGGCTCCAACACTTCGGGCCTCTTTATACAACAGAATGAAACATTGCACAGTCCTGTTTTATTCTCATAATTTCTTGTTGCTTTCTTTTAGATCATGATTTTTTTTTCCAGAGTATATGCAGTTTTATATTCACTAGGCAGACTTTTATTTAAATAATTTTCATTTGAATTTTATTGGTTATTGTCCATATCCATCATCCTTTTTTAAAATATAAATTTCACAGTATATGATGTTATGTTTTAACAGCCTTAAAATATATCTTTATATCTTATATATCTTTAAAATATTTCTTATTTTAAAATATCTTTATTCCTTTGAGGACTGATAGATAACATTCAAATTATTTTGGAATTTTTCTGTTATTTGTACTTTGTTGGCACTAGTGGTTGCTGTGATGCTAAACACTGTGACACTGATGTGTCAAATATGATAGTGGTTACCCATGGTGGACAGTGTTTGGTGGAGCTCCCTGATTAAAACAAGCTTGGAAGCAGGAGTGGCATCCACTTTTGAAATAGCTTGCCTCCTGAAGCTCTATGAACGTGGAGTAACTATAGAAGTTACACAAGTGTTCAGGTCTTTCATTCATACAATCGCTCTGAGTCATCTACGACTCGACAGCACTTAACAACATACTAGTTTTCTGATTTTTATATAAGATTAGATGGCTGGTTTTGAGAACATACACAGTAAAACATATACCAATTAACAACTCTATATATAATTCACTGACATTGATTAACTTCTTTAAGTTCCACAGTCACATTCTCCTTTTTGGAGTTGTTCCTCCATCATTAACATAAACACATCACACACTCAGTTTACTATCAAATTTTTTAAAGGTACTGTTACCATTTTGATCCCATAGAAGAGGCAGTACGGTGCTTACAGCAGATATTCTTCACTCGTTAAGCAAAAATATTACTTGGTTCTAAAAAGACTTCAAGGAGTAGTTTGGTTAAAAGATTATCTCAGGGTCATATTTTAAGGTGTTCATCTAGCCTCCATGGCTCCAGAAAGTCTAGAATTAACAATTTTTTTAAAAAATCTGTTTTGTGTTTCTCAACTTTTGATCAGGAATCTTCTTTGGAATCTTTGATCCAAATTTTCAGTAATTGTAGCTGAGGATTAGTCAGTTCTTCTCATTTTATAGCAAAGGAAGAACTTTTTATGGTGTCAATAAGCCACATCAACCATTTCTTCCTTTGGTTCCTGATTCTGTTTCTTTCTTTGTTGCTCCAGATGTGATGGCTTCTTTAATGCCAGTTTTCCTTACAGATTCTGGAATCATAGTATATGAGCTTTTCTTAAGTATGAGAGATCTATCTATGTTATCCATTTTATGATTGCCCCAGCTCATCTCAACCGGCCTAGAGTCTTATCTGAAATTGAGGACTGTTGTTCACTGTTGTGTGGTACTTTGGGGCTTTGCTCATTGAGAATTCAGTTGCCTGTGTTGCTTCCTCTGTTTCCTTCCACCACTGCATAGCCAACTGCATCAGGAGGCATGGAGCTTTAAAGATTCCTTTTGGAGGTGCAGAAGCTTTATTTCAGTCTCTACTTTGATTATTTTTAACGTAATTTCTTAGTAGTTGCTTATTGTTTCTCATACCTTGCAAGAGTTGATTATCTCTGCTTTCGCCATTTTTCTTATTTTGTTTCAGATTCACACACCTTTTTATGATGTTTTAAGTGTGTCATGTCCTTTTAAAATTTTTAATGTCTTTTTAAAACTTTTTAAAAAGAAATTGACCTTTCATTGTGCATTTTTTATAAGGAATCAGGGAGATGTTAAACTTTGAACTGAAAGAATTGTATGACAGAAAATTACTATTTTTTAAAAAACCTGTTAACAAGATTATATGAGTTAGCATGACCTGAACAATACCTAAAGTGAATTTTATATAACTGGACAAAACTGAGTTCACTTTGCCGCAGATATGATATTTAAGGTGTAATGGTAAAAAGGAAAGATTTCGACAATTTTAGAGTTCAAATGACACTATTGGTGTTCTTCGTGGCTAAATTCACAGAGATTCTTCATCATTCTACTCACCATCACCACTTTTCAGGACATTCAGAAGACTTTGAAGAAGAATGATCCATAGTTGTCACAAAATTGAATTTTTTAAAATTTCTAACCATTTGAGTATCTCTTGGCAAAGCAAGAGAAATGGAATAATGTTAATTAAAAAAACAAAATGCAGAATTTATACTCAGCCTGCCCACGTGGATTGAATAGATAGCAACTTAGGGTCTGCTTAATTTCAGTTTGTGGGAGTAACCTAGCTCAGATGAATTATGCTTTTTGGAAGAATGATAGAGTGATTTGGAAAGCATTAAGTCACAGTTTCAGAAGCACCTCATGTCTCATTTTGATGAGCGTGAATCATGCTTTACAACTCTGTGGTTGCTCTTGGAGATCAAACCTAAGTATGTAAGGGAATTCTGTCAGACACATTTTTCAAAAGAAACAGATTGAACTAAAGGTTAAAAAAGGCATTTGTAGAATATGTACCATTCCTGGAATTTTGGAGTGGGTTTATGATTTTTGGAAGCATGCTGACGTGTAAATCTGTGAAGCTACATTCTGAATTGTGCGTGTGCCCCCTTGACTCCGTGAAAGTACTTTCTCTTTTGGGAAATAAATTGAGATGATGACGATGATCCCTAGGTGAAAACATTCCAAACTATATAAGAATATTTGACCTCTCCCCCAAAATTGTAGTAAGTTGTGTTTCTCGTATTCCTGGGTGATAATTGATCACCTGATTATCATTGTGTAGATTAACAGCATGTTGCTCACACACACTGCTGTCGAGTTGGAGCTGACTCATAGATGACCCGTCAGAGGGTTTTCAGAGGTTGTAGAAGCCACAGGAGGAGATTGCTCATTCTTCTACTGCAGAAAAGCTGGTTGATTAGGACTTCCAGCAGGGTGCTATGTTTGGGTTATTAAAGAAACTCTGTGTGGAACATGCCACCAGAGCTCTCTCACATGATCTAGGAGTCCCATTTCTAATCATTGCCCAAAAGAAAATAAAAAGTAGTACACTGGTTTCGCATTAGCACGATTAAAAGTTCTGGGATTCCCATTCTTCTCAGAGTCAGCCACAGTTTGCTATGATCCACGCAGTCAAATGCCTTTGCATAATCAATGAAACACAGATAGACATTCTTCTGGCATTCTCTGCTTTCAGCTAAGATCCATCTAACATTGGCGACAATATCCCTAGTACCACAACCCCTTCTAAATCCAGAACATTTAATCGTGCTAATGCGAAACCTATACTTGGACCAAGAGGCAGTCGTCAGAACAGAGCAGGGCAACATTGAATGGTTCAAAATTGGGAAGGTTATGCGCCAAGGATGTGTCCTATCTCCATACCTTTTCAACCTGTATGTGGAGCAGATTATCCAAGAGGCTGGGCTCTACGAGGAGATGCGTGGCGTTAGGATTGTAGGAAGATCTATCAACAATCTGCGTTCCGCAGATGACACAACCTTGCTCGCTGAAATTGAGGAGGACCTCATGCACTTACTGCAGAGGGTCAAGGACTGCAGCCTTCAGAATGGACTGAGGCTCAATGTCAAGAAGACAAAGATTCTCACCACTGGACCAATTGGTAGCATCAGGATGGATGGCGAAGAGATTGAGACTGTTCACAGCTTCCGTTTGCTTGGCTTCACAGTCAACACTCTTGGCACCAGCAGCCAGGAAATAAACGTATTGCAATGGGAAAGTCTGCTGTTAGGGACCTCTCTAAAGTACTCAAGAGCAACGGTGTCTCTTTGGAGACGAAGGTGCGTCTGATACAGGCCATGGTCTTCGCAATCACCTGTTATGCATCAGAGAGTTGGACAATGACCAAGGAGGATAGAAGGAGAATTGATGCCTTTGAGCTGTGGTGCTGGAGAAGAGTATTGAGAATACCATGGACTGCCAAGAAAACAAACAGATTCACCCTGGAGAGGGTTAAACCAGGCTACTCCTTGGAGGCAAAGATTCTGGGGCTTCGTCTGACATACTTTGGACATGTTGCAAGGAGAGACAGGTCTTTGGAGAGGGACATCATGCTGGGTAGAGTGAGGGACAGCGCAGGAGGGGAAGACCCTCTATGAGGTGGATTGATTCAGTGACTGGGGTAATCGGGATGTGTGTGTCAGAGGCAATGCAATTGGCACAGGATAGAGCAGGGTTTAGGGCTATTGTACATAGGGTTGCTGTGAGTCACAAACGACTCGACGGCACATAACAACAACAACAACAACAACAACATCAACAACAACAGTACACTGGTTGTCCCCCCCTCCACTACTGTTCACAGTGGTAAAGAATTGGATACAACCTGCTTGCCCACCAGCAGTTATAAAGGTAAATGTAGCACACGCGCTCGCGCGCACACACACACATGCGCACACTCGCCAACATTCCACTGCCGTAAAGAGAGAAGAAATCTTCATACATGCTACAACATAGATAAATCTAGAAACCAGGCACAGTGAATAAGTTAGTCACAAAGGACAATGTACCGTCTCACTTTTAGGAAATAGGCAAGTTTAGAGAAACCAAAGCTTAGTTAGTGGTTAGTTTGTCCTTATCTGGGGGGCTGTACTAAATAAAACCTGTCCTTGAAGAGTGATACTTCTTGTATTTGACACACCAATGGCACAGATTTTAGCATCACAGCACCCACAAGTTAGCTCATACAGCAAATTTACAGACAAGAACTTCTAATAAGAACAGATAAACCAGTGAGAATATAGTTACTTAAGCTGTAAAAGCATTGAGCAATATGCAGATCATCCCCCCAGTACAACCAACTGACAGATAAACCTTATAGTTTAGGAGGCTCGGAATCCCAGGTGCCGGACCTAGGGGAAAGCTTTCTGTCTGTGTTAGTTCTGGAAGAAGGTTCTTGTCTCTGAGCTTTTGCTTCTGGACCATATTCCTATGGTTTCGTGTCTGATCTTTGCTTGCTCTAAGCGATGTGCTTGCTTGGCTGGAGTTGAGGAAGGAAGGAGGTTCTGCCTGGATGACGATGGTGGATGAGAAGCTGGACTCACTAAGAAGGAATGTGGCTTCAGGATTGGAGGAAGACTCATCAATCAATACCTTCACTTTGAAGATGACACAACTTTGCTTGCTGAAAGTGAGGAGGACTTGAGGCACTTACTGCAGAATATTAAAGAACCTTCAGTATGAATTACATCTCAGCATCACAAAACCAAAAAATTTTTACCACTAATAAACATCATGATAGGTGGACAAAAGATCGAAAACTGTCAACAGCTTCGTCAGATTAAACAGTTAAGACACTTGATACCAACAGTCAGGCGATCAGGAGACATGAGACATATTACACTGGGGAAGTCTGAAGTCAGGGACCTCTCTATATTACTGAGAGGCAAAGATGTCAGTTCAAGGATGAAAGTGTGCCTGATGCAGGCTATGAGCTTTTCAATCACTTGCTATGCATCTGAAAACTGGACAATGAATAAGGGTGATAAAAGGTTGATGTATTTGAGTTGTAGTGTTGGGGAAGAGCACTGAATATCCAATGGACTGTCAAAAGAACAAACATACGTCTTCAGCTAAAGTTCTACTTGGTGGCAAAAATGATAAAATCTCATGTCATTTACTTTGGTTGTATTTCTATGAGAGGCTGTTCCTGAGAGAAAGACATCATGCCTGAAATCGTGGAGGGAAGAGTGAAAGAAAGATCCTCAGCCAGAAGGGTTGACACATTCACTCCAGCAGTGTGCTCGAGTGTGTCAGATATTGTGAGAATGGCACAGAATTGGACAGAGTTCAGATCTGCAGTTAATAGTGTCACTATGAATTGTGTTTGACTTGGCAGCATCTAACAACAACAAAGATGTAGGAGAGGAGAAAAACTGGAGTCACTATTTAGCAGGCACTGAATTTCTGTTAATGCAAGTGGAATAAGTTGGAAAAGGACAGTGATGATACTTCCATGATTAGTGAATCAAAACACTGTCAATAAAATGACATGTAAAAATGTTTGCTATGGATTTTTTTACATCAATAAAAACAAAGTGTTAAGGCACAGGGAAGTGGGTAAAAAGTGCTGAAAGAGGTAGAATTTTTTAAGGTAATTCAAGAATTACCTCTACTGATAGTTAAAATAATAACAGCTAAAATACACAGTTACAAATGAACATTACTGTATAATTCTGAAATACTGGATACTTTTTAGAGTTAATACTTTTCTAACAAGTCCAGATATATTTTCCTTATTTGGGTTATGGAAATGGTTGAAATGTGGTGATGATTAGGGAATGTAATTTTAGTTTTAAAAAATGAATTCAGGAACTAAGGAGTATAGCTGTTACTTCTTGGAGCAAAAATATTCCTCTCTGCTGGTCAGCCATAAACAGCTGATGGTCTTTTCCTACTAAGGCGTCTGTTGTTGATCCTCACATTCCTTTTTTTTAGAGTAGTCTTTGCAAATGCTTGACTGGAGTTGGAGGTGGGGGTGGGAGAATTGGAGAAGGGAGATTCTTTGCAAAGATTTAAGTTAGCAGTCACTGCATTAGATGCTGTTTTCCACTGATTAAGAATTTTCTTTGAGAAATTATTTGCTAGCATTTCAGTTCTTAATGTTAACTTTAAAAAAATTAAGCATACCATCAAGTTTTCTTTTCATTTTATGTTAGGTTTGTAACGAAATTACTAGAAGATCTCATCTTCTTTGTTGCTGATGTGCATAATAATGGACAAGAAGTTCTAGATGTGTTTATCACTAAGCCAAACCGGGAACGTCAGAAATTAATGCGGGAACAGAACATATTGGCACAGGTGAATTTTTTCGTTGTATTTTGTATTTATTGTTTGCTGTGTAACAATTTACCTCTAAACTGGGTGGCTGGAGAAAGACAAGCACAAATTTTTATGAACTCACAAGTTTTTCTGGGTCAGGATTGCAGTACTAACTTAGGTGGATAGTTCCTACTCAGTGTCTTTCACAGATGTGAAAATAACATGCACCTTGATGCTGCAGCCACCGCCAGGCTCCACTTAGGGAAGACTGTGCTTCTAAGGTTAACTCACATGGGTCTTTCCACAGGACTTCCTCGAGGCATCATGACTGGCTTTTCTAGAAACAAAGCATTCAAGAGAGAGCCCCGAGATGGAAGCCAGTGATCATTTTATACTTTACACTTAAACTGAGCTCCTGAGTATAGTTCTGAGTATAGAGTTGCACTGCTTCCCAGAGGCTATGCCGCCCCAGCAGTTTGAAACCACCTTTTGCACTTTAGGAGAAAGATAGACAATCTTACACTGTGTGATTTATAGCCTTGGAAAGACGCTGGAGGGTCGACTGCGAGTCAGTTCTGCCTCCACCGCAGTGAGTTCTGAGTTGAAACTTAAAGTGACAGCTCATCAACTCTACCTGTGTTTTATTAATTGGAAGCAGTTAATAGATCTAACTCACCCTCAAGGAGAGAGAATGTCACAGGTGTGAGGATAAGGCAGCGGGAGCGTATGGGAGCTTTTCTTAGGCGCTGTCTACCACCAAAAACTCATAACCCAATTGTTACTGAGTTTCCTCTGACTCATAGTGACACCATGTGTGCAAAGTAACTGTGCTCCATATGGTTTTCAATGGCTGATATTTATTTAAGCAGGTAGCCAGGACTTTCTTCTGTGTCACCTTTAACTTCCAGTCTTGTGATTAGCCACTGATCTCATTAGTCATACCCACCACCCAGGACTCAGCTGCCTGCCTGAGGTCTTTTCAAAATTCTGCATGGTTAGACCATCTCCACAAGTTTGCTAGGAAACTATCTAAGCAGGATTTTCAGGAGAAGTTGAAAATTACCAGCTCCATCTGCATCTTCATCAGCTTACAAATGGTCTCTACAATATCCTAGGAATTGTTTTCCCTTTTAAAAATTAGAGCTGATGGTGTACTATGATTTCCTGAAATTGTTCTTAACGCCCTAGTAAATGAAATTGCTTCTTAATAATATGGGCCTGTCAAACTTTATACATTTTTAAAATTCAGCCAACTGCTATATAAAATGGTGGGTTTCTGCATTAATTAAGTACGGAAGATGCTAGAAAATGGGGAAAATTGTTATTAGGTCTTGTGGAATTAAGAAAGAAAGAAAAGCAGTAACCATATTGCTAACTAATATTTTGTCATGACATCAACCTCTAAAAACTCATATTTTTCTTAAATATAATAAAGGTTGCTAATATAATAGCTGTTCTTTTGTACAAAGTACTTTATTTCAAGGATATTTATGGCCTTGAACGGCTTACTAAAATTACTTCAATAAAAACATGCCGTTCATTCTATTTCAATATTGTAGATAAAAAGTTCTAAGTTAAAAAAAACAGTTCAAAGTTTAGTGGATATGGAATTTTGAAGGAATTTTACTTTGTATTACAGTGCATTATTTCCAAAGGATAATTCCTGTCACTTTCTGCCCCTTGTGTTAATCCTCCTGCATTTACCTGTGTGCTCTTTAATAGTTTATTCGTTTCAGTCATTCCTCATCAATGATCCCATCTGCTGTCCTGCTGCCTAGAGCACTAGATGTTGCAGCGCTTTTTCAAAAGTTCCTCAAACCGAACTCATTGCCGTTGAGTTAGAACCACCTTGTAGTAGATTTTCAGAGGCTATAAATTGCACAGGATGAGACATCCCATCTTTTTCTTGAGGAAAAGCTGGTGGTTTCAAACTACCTGCCTTTGGATTGGTAGCTCCCTACAGACTAGACTAGCAGAGTTCCTTTTACGTTATTTATGAACCACTAAACTTCCTATCAGAAAAATCTGGTCATTGGATGCCATCACACATAGCTATTTTTATTACAGTTGAATGCTGGTGCACTGACTTGGCCACACCTCTGTGTACCAAATCTTTTATACAGAATTTTGAAATCATTACTTGGAAGCAGTTTTCTGATGTCTGCTTTAGATGACAAGTAAATGTTTTGATATAATTTTGCTTTTAGATAATTGTGGAAAGTAATAAAATCTGTAAAGCTTATAAAACATATTAACTATTTTAGTTCATCCTAATATGCTCATGTAACTTGGTACAACCTAACATCTTTCTAGCTCTCATTTTAATGAAATATAATTTCTAAACAAAATATACTTAATACATGCTTCTTTCATCCTATGTAGGGAAACCTTCTGGTAGAATTTTTCTGCCCTCAAATATATTGTCTTTTACTCAAATAATTCAGAAACTCTTCAATAAAAATTTTATTTGTTTAAAAAATTAAAGTAGGTTGTGAAATGTGTACCTCTACTTATCAGAACAGGTTTCTTCCCTCCCTGACTGTGACCCCCAACCCCTTGTTCCTTATAGGTGTTTGGGATTCTGAGAGCACCCTTTAAAGAGAAAGCAGGCGAAGGCTCGATGCTGAGGCTTGAAGATCTGGGGGACCAGCGATATGCTCCCTACAAGTACATGCTGCGACTCTGCTACCGCGTTCTAAGACATTCTCAGCAGGACTACCGGAAAAATCAGGTCCTTATTTATAACTCTTTTTAGCATCTAAGGCATTGAAGGATTTCTTTTGCTTGCTACTCTAAAGCTTATACATTGAATGGGAAGTTTCACTTTGGAAGGAAATATGCTGTATTGACAACACACATAAATGTTCTGTCACGCTTTTTGAGCTGATCTTATTTTCCCCTGTAGAAGAGGAGATTTTTAAACATTATTGTGCATATAGTCCTCTCTCCTGATGGATAGAATGCATACATACATATGTTAGGGAAGGAGGAAATGATTCTTGGCTTGAAGAACTTGTGAGGTGTTGCATCATTAAAATTAAATATGAACTGAGGCGTTAGTCTTGTGAGATGTATCTGAAGACTAAGAGAGATTTGAAAAAGAGACAGGGGAGATAAAACAGCATTATGGGGATTCAAGAGATGGAGATGCCCTTTTTGGCTGGGAAAATATAAGGATACTTACAGATGGAAGCATTTGAGTAGGATGGAGAGTTGTTTTCATGAAGTTGTAAAGAATGAAGTTTTTTGGACCTTTGAGGAGACAATAATGGGTGCGAGGAAGGACACTTTAGAAACTTTTCTCCTGAGGTTTCTTTAACTGCAGCAGACAGGGAACCTACGTGTAGGTGTGGATTAGCTCAAAGTTGTCAAATGAAAATGAAATTTCTTTTAAGTCTCATTTTTATCTTTAAATCACATGTTTCCTATATTATATTCAGTTGTGAAAATGTATATTTAATAGATATTTGTTTAAAACTAGTTATGACTGGGTATATGAGTATCATTTGTTTCTATTAACCCAAACTAGTTATGACTGGGTATATGAGTATCATTTGTTTCTATTAACCCACTTGCAAGAGGAGTGCATCATTATATATTTCAATGATAATTTTAATTTGTGAGAAAAAGTACCTTGAGGAAGCCCCAGTTAACTGTGCCGCACTTATGATGTCAGTGCTAGAGAGTGAACATTTTTTTGACAAAAGATAGTGGATCAGCAATCAACACCGTTGGTACCAGCAGTCAGGAAATCAGGCGATGAATTGCATTGGGCAAGTCCACTGTCAGCCATCTCTCCATCTTTCCAAGGAGCTGAAGGGCAGTGATGTCAGTTTAGTGTGAAGATTATAGAGCATCAGACTCAGGTGTGATTCAGCCAGTGTGCTCCTTGGAGACAAAGATGGCAAAGCTTCATTTTATACTTTGGATATGTAGCTAAGTGGGGGAAGAAGGAGGATCCAGCAAAAGAGAGGAAGATGGCACCTCCCCCAAGAGATGACTTGACACAGTGACTTTAGCAATGAGTTCCAGTGTGTCAGAGATGATGAGGATGGCATGGGATAAGACACGGCTCAGGTAGGCTGTTTATAGGGTTGTTAGGAGTTGTATTTGTCTAACAGCATGAACATGCTTTGTATTAGTTCACTTCTAAACATTTCATGAATTAACTAATATAGTCCTCAGAGTAATTACATGAAATTGGTACTATTGTTTTATTTCTCTGAAGATGTAGAATCAAGTGGTTCCATGGTTAGTGCTCAGTTGCCATCCCAAGATTAGGGGTTTGAATCCACTCCATAACTGCAAGAGAAAGATCTGGTAATCTGTTCCCATGAAGATTACTGCCTAGAAGACTCACTCACTGTGGAGAGTTCTTACCTGTCTCATGGAGTCACTATTAGTTGAAGTTTACTTGACAGCATCTAATAACAATATCAACAAAAATGTCAGCTCAAAATGTCAGCTCAGGCACAGTGAGGTTTAATATCTTGCCCAACACCACACTTTTAAGAATGATCTCATTGTGGTTGAATTTCAATTGGCTCCTATGGGTTTTTGGAAGTTGTAAGTCACACAGGAGGAAATAGGTGATTTTTCGCCCAAAGAATCAGTCCTGGATTTGAACTGCCTCAGAGGGACCAGTTTTGAGTTAACAGTTCAATTCTTTATGAACTTCGCATCCAGAGTTCTTTAAGAATGATGCTGGTAAGCAAATCAAAGCTCCTAATTATCACACTGTTGCCTCTTGGTAGTTTGAAAGTTTTCTAACAAGGAGAAAAAGATTTGTTTTTTTAAAAATGTGTTAAAATATATTGGCTTTCAAATGATGTGTAAAGATCAAGAAAAAGTAAAAACAATATGCAAAAGAGATTCATCAACACATAAGTAATATAACAGGAGTAAGGAGACATGACAGTAAATCCTTACATTCTGGTAGAGTGCTCATGATAATCTATCTTCTTTGAAAAACTGAATGTTTTCATTGGAATTCTTTCTTCCTACTTATAGTGTGTTTCTTTAGATGGCAAGATAAGACAAGCAGAGTTGTTTTTATTTTATTGACGGGAAAAAATAATTTCGATAAGTAAAGTCTCTTCAGACCTCCAAGAGTCAGTGCCTGAGATGTTTTCAGTGAGGTCTTTGTCCTTCGATGGTTGCATGTTGTTGATGGTTGTGAACACTTGCTCAGTGTACTCTGTTTGTTCTTGTTTCTCTTGTTGGATCTGGAAAATACACATTCTAGAAGGGGAACCCTTCACACTTACGAGGAGAGCTGTTGTGCCCCCCCAGCCCTCCTCGCCTTTGGGTCCCCTAGTGTTGCTCCCTGACTTTGGAAGGATCTTTGATAGCGCTGCCCTGGGCTTCAGGGCCAGGCCTCCTTGCTCGGCGTGTTCTGCTGCTCTCTTGTACATCGCCCAGGCAGCACATCTTAAATGGCCTCCATTCTCAGTCTCTTAATGTCTCATGCACATGGCTCTTTTTCTCTCCACTTGGTCTGATCCCAGGACTTGTGTGCTTAGTGTGTTGAGAGACAGCAGTTGACCCACTGACTGGTTTAAACAGCAACGAAAAGACTCCCCACTTCTCCACCTCAAACTTCATACTTCTGATTTCTCCTCTTGTTTGTTCTCAGTTTGCCTAGAAGACACCACTTCCCCAAGGGGAATGTTTGTGTATTTTGGGGGAATGCGTTTTCTAGATTTTTTTGAAGGCTGTGCCCGTAGGTTTTGTGCATTTTGAAGGATCCACTTTCTAGATTTCTTTGGAGGCTGCTCCTGTAGATAATCCATTCCATTCCATTCTCTCCTTTTGTCTCCCCGAGATCCTCAAGAACAGAGAGAGGAATAAATGATTTCCTGGTGTTCTGTGTGGGTGGTCTGGTGACTTAGTGCTTTGGAGTTGTGCTGCTAACCAACACACGCAGTTCACATCCACCAGCTGCTTGACAAGAGAAAGAGGGGCGGTCTCTTCCCTGTGATTCATTGCCCCTGCAGACCCACTGTATGGTCAGTGGCGGGTCATTTCTAACTCCATGGCACAGAAGAACAACAGCCGCAGCAGTGTTTTGTGAGGCTTAGATTGTCTTTCTCCTTATTTACTTGTGACTACCCTAACTGACTGGAACCAGGAGCGGCATCCACTTCCGAAATGGCTTGCCTCCGGAAACTCTATGTACGAACAGTGCTCCGGCTGTTCGTTCATAGGGTCGCTATGAGTCGTCTACGACTCTGCGGCATCAAACAACCACCACCCTAACTGAACTCAGTGATAGTTGAAAATATTTTTCTAATATCTGTTAAATTATGAATGCTTTGTGGTAAACACAAAACAGCTCTCTGATGCTTTTAGTATGATTTTAAAATGAAGTCAACAAAATCTATTTTTTTTTTTGCTTTACTTTCCTTTATCTTCACCTATATTTTATTGCATTCTAATGGGAAGTTCACATTAAACCAAGCTTTTGATATTGAGTCTCTTTTTATTATTATTTATAGAATTTGGCAACACTTCAGATTTCATTTCTCAGCACCTTAGATGTTTGTCTTTTACCAGAGTGTGATTGTAATAGTCTTCAAAATGCATAAATCAATACCTATTTTTACAGTGATACACTGACTGAAGACATTGACTTTACTTAACTGGCTACTTAATATACAGAAGCACCCATTAGAAAGGTCACAAACTATTGCTTAGAATATAATTAGATTGGTGTAACCAATATATTTTTCAAGGAATAAGTATGTTCCAGGAAATCTGACTTAAGGCAAGCCACTTTATCATCAATCAAGTCTCTAGTCTCTGATTAAAGATACATTCCCCAGGAGAACCCTTATAATATCAGAGTGAAGACTTCACTGTGTAAGATGTTGAGCTTCCTCTATCAAATATGAGAAATCAGCAATGATGATTTGGGATTACTGTAAAGTTTTGTTTGCTGATCCTCTGCTTTACCAAGTGTGATATCTTCTCCAGTGACTGGTTCTTCCTAATAGCATGTTCAAAGTGTGGGAGACTAAATCTTGTCATCCATGCTTCTGAGGAGTATGCTGGCTGCACTTCTTTCAACATAGATTTGTTTCTTCTTCCCATAGTCTATGGTATAGTAACTATTCTTTACCAAGACCATAATTAAAATGTATCAACTTTTCTTCAGTCTTCTTGATTCATTATTTGTTGAGTTCTGGCGGCCTTGTGCTGACAGTTAAAGGCAGGCAGTTCAAATTATCAGCAGCTTCTTGGGAAAATTATGGCCATCTTTTCTCTTGGGATTTACAGCCTCTGAAAAGCTGCTGCAGGGTCAGCTATGATTTTTTTTCCATCTTGGCAGTACATAACATATATTTATCATAGTGGCGCTGATTGGCTTAGTTGGGAGGATTTTTGTTTTGTTTGAGAAATGCAAAAGTTGGGAACCAGGAAGAAGGATCAGTAGTCAGAAAACATGGACTTGGTTGCAGAAATGAGGCTAGGGATAGGATGAGAGAATTCTGCACAATGATTTATTTATTTCAAATACTTTTTATAAGAAACATAAGTGCGGGTTATACACGTGGATTTCACCTGATGGTATGCACAGGAATCTGATACATTACATCTGTGGAAGAAATCGTTGGAGAAGTTCAGTATCAGCAGTGAAAAGTAGGCCAGGTGCTGATTGCAGAACAGACCATCAACTACTTATTTGCAAGTTCAAATGAAAGATAAAGAAGGTCAAATCAAATCCAATCCACAGGAATCAATGATGTGACCTTGGTTGCTGAAACTGATGAGGACCTGAAGCATGATTGAATCTCAACATCAAGAAAACAAAGATTCTCACCACTGGGCCAATTGATGATAGATGGAGAAGAGATTGAGGTTGTTAACAATTAGCTTGCTTGGCCCCATAATCAACACTCTGGCACCCATAGTCAGGAAATCAAAAGATGAATTTCACAGGGAAAATCTGCTGTCAGGGACCTCTCCAGAGTGCTGAGAAGCAACAGTGTCAGTCTACAGACTAAGGTGTGCCTGTTCCAGGTCATGATCTTCACAGTTACTTGATATGCATCAGAGAGCTGGACAATTACTAAGGATGACAGAAGAATTGATGCCTTTGAATGGTGATTCTGGAGAAGAGTCTTGAACATACCCTGGACCTCCAAGAAAACAAATACGTTTGTCTTGGAGAGGGTGAAACCAAATTTCTCTTGCAGGCTAGGATTTTGAAGCTCCATCTCACATACTTTGGGCACGTGGCCAAGAGGGATGGGTTCTTGAAGGGCATCATGATTGGAGGGGTGAATGGACAGCACAGAATAGAAAGACTCCAGATTTATTAATACAGTAACTGGGGTACTGGCTCAGGATAGAGCAGGCTTCAGAGCTGTTGTACATAGGGTCACTGTGAGTCATAGGCAACTTGATGACACATAACAACAACATGTTGAAGTTAATCCAAATTAAGTTTTTGATGTCATTCAAGTCCCTCCAATCCTGATGCTATATCCTTGTTCAGCGTCTTGGATTACTTGTTTAGCATATGGATTGGATAAGTATGATGAACAGACACAACCCTGACACAACTCTTTCCTGATTTTAGCCACTCAGTGTCCCCTCGTGTTTGAAGGACTGCCTGTTGGTTTATGTACAGGGTTTTCTTGAGCACATGAAATATTCTGGAATTTCCCTTCTTTGTAATGTTATCCATAATTTGTTACTATCCACACAGCCAAAGGCCTTTGCATAGTTAATAAAACAAACAAAAATACTGCTATGCCATGAAACATTCCATTTTATTTAACTATTTCTTCAAGTGTAAGCACCTACCTTACAGATTATATTATTTCTAGATATAAGTTTTAAAACTAGCCATTGCTGTGGGTTTTGACTCATTGGCGCTCCCAATAACATCAGTATAGTACTATGTAGTAGGCTTTTTAGTGGATAATTATTTAGAAATCAGTTGCCAGGCTTTTGTGCTTGTGTGCTTATAAACCTCCAACCTGCCTTTTGATTGCAGGACTAACCCTTTGTCCCACCTAGAGACTTCATAATGTCATTTAAGTACATGCACATATTTTTTATGCTTTAAATCAGATGTGTGTTTTATCTCCTTATTTAAAATGATGTAGTTTTTTAAAGAAATATTTATTTACTCTTTTTTTGATAGTCATTTTTAGTGAATTTTCTCTTAAGAATAAGTTAATGAATATTGCCAACCCTAGCAGAACCTGTTGTTTCTAAGCTGTTTGGCAGTTTATTCTGACAGCCTTTCTTGTTTTGCAGGAATATATTGCTAAGAATTTCTGTGTCATGCAATCCCAGATTGGCTATTATATCTTGGCAGAAGATACCATCACAGCTTTGTTGCACAACAACAGAAAACTACTAGAGAAACACATCACAGCAAAAGAAATAGAAACATTTGTCAGTTTACTCAGGAGAAATCGGGAGCCAAGGTTTGATGTGGTTCTTGTGGTATTCTTTCCTACTGGGGATGGTGGCTTTTACATTTCTTTTTAGAACCCTTAAAAAGTTATAAGTCTTTTACATCACCCTATTTCATGGACAGGTGATGTTCCGTTTACCACTGTAATCATTGTGTATAAAAAAGAGTTATTACCTCATCCAAGGTCAGAGATCTGTCTAGGTTTTTGTTGAAGGCTAATTAATCTTTACTCTGACATATATGTGTATATTACTTATGATTTTTAAAAATATGCTTTTATATATTGTCTTATTTAAATGCTTCTACATTCCATGAAGTACACTAGACATATATTATTATCCTCAGATTAGAAATAAGAAAATAGAAACCTACAGGCAGTTGGCCTAACATCAGCCTATTAAGGAATAAAATATGAGGCTGGAATTAGGCTTATTGATTCCACATCAAGTTCTCTTTAAATTGTCCCTTACCTAGGAAAAGAAGTGCATACACACAAGTCAAGCGTGCTAGCAAGATTTTCTTAAGTAATTAATAGAACAAATAAGTGCTAGAAGGTAGACATAGGTCTTGTAAATAAACTAGGCAGTGGTTTGTCTCATTAAGTATGTGCCTAGGTTACTGAGTATAATATTAGCTTTGATCTGCATTTGATTTGATATTCAGCTCTGAAATAGTCTCACTTTAGGACACATGAATTAATTTTAAGGCATAAGTAGATATAGAATCATAATCCTAGATAGAAATAAAGCAACTAAATATTCCTTTTGAACAGTTGATTTTTTTTAAAGCCATGGAGTAGATAAGTAACCCATTATAAAAAAAGAAATAAAATTTGAAATATAAATATGTAATATTTATAAATATGCATTTTTATTATATATTAAGTTGTGATATGGTCTATAGAATGCTCTGTTTTGTGCTTAATTAATTTGTTTTCTCTTGCCAGATTTTTGGATTATTTATCAGATCTCTGTGTATCTAATACCACTGCGATACCTGTAACTCAGGAACTCATCTGTAAATTCATGTTGAGTCCAGGCAATGCAGATATTCTCATCCAAACTAAGTAAGCCCAGAAATGGGGGCATCTTTATCTGATTATTGTTGGTAGACAGTGTAGTTATTAATATAAACTTGCACTTGTGGGTTTCTTAATGGATTTAGTGTGTGTTATTGATTTCAAGGGTGGTCTCAATGCAAGCAGACAACCCCCTGGAGAGCTCCATTCTTCCAGACGATATTGACGATGAAGAAGTTTGGCTGTACTGGATCGACAGCAACAAGGAACCTCACGGCAAAGCTATTAGACACCTCGCTCAAGAGGCAAAAGAAGGCACCAAAGTGGATTTGGAAGTTCTCACCTATTACAGGTTGAATATTGTGTTGTTGTTATTGCTAGGTACTATTGACGTGACTCTGATTCCCAGAGACTATGTGTACAGCAGAGCGAAACCCTGCCCATTCACTGCCCAGTCGTGTGTTCTGTGCCCTTTTCACAATCTCTGTTGTGTTTAAGCCCGTTGTTGTAATCACTATGTTGATCCATCCATTGAGGATCTTCCTTTTCTTCACCAACACTCTCCTTTCCCAAGCACGGTGTTCATTATGGACTAATTCCTTCTAATAATGTCCAAAATAGGTGAGACAAAGCCTTACCAGCCTTGCTTCTATGCAGTATTCTGGCTGCACTTCCTCCGCGATTTCTTGGTTCTTTTGGCTGTCCATGGTATATTCAGTATTCTTTTCCCAAAACCACAGATCAGAGACATAAATTTTTCATTGATCTTCCTTACTCATTTTCTAACTTTCTCAGGCTTATGAAGTAATTAAAAATGCCATAGCTTGGGCTGAGTGAACGTTGTCTTCTAAGATATATCTATGGTCTTTAGCATGCTGTCCAGTACAAAATATCTTTTGATTTCTTAACGGCTAGTTCCATGAATATTGATTGTGAAACCAAGTAAAATGAAATTCTTGGTAACTTTAATCTTAAATAGCATAGTTGTTGTTGTTGTTGTGTACTGTCCAGTCAGAAATGACTGCTCCAGTGAGTTTTTAGAGGCAATAAATTGCACAGGAGGAGACTGCCCATCCTCCTCCTGAAGAGCAGCTGGTGGATTCGAACCACATGCCTTTGGTGTTACAATGCGACTTCTTACCATGCAGAATCATGATTCTAAGTCTGAAGATTTATCAAGAAGAAATTAAAAACAGTCATGTCAGAACTAGAATACCTGAAATATTGAGTTCAATATTATATAATCAGGAGTTAGTATCTGTATTTTTCACATAAAACATTTATATTTTTATGGTTTTAAAATACTTTAGGACTTTTGTACAACCAAATAATTTTTTTAAACTGGTAGAGTGAGTGAATGCCAAGTCTTGTTGGTACCTAGATGATTGTGAAAGCAAGAGAGAACTGGGGATAGTGAAACCTGGCTGCTGAGGTGGCCTCAGAGGAAATTAAGTAGTTTAGGGCATGGGATTGATAAATATGCATGATCCTGGGTTTAGGAGAAACCATTGTCTGAAATTATATAGGTTCAACATAAGCTTATAACCGATGGGAGTTATTTATCAAAGGGAGTACATATTGATGGGAGTTATTCTGAAGGTAGGCAGAGGTACACTTTTTAGTGCTCAATACGCTGAGAACAGAAACCTAGTTTCTTCTGGTTTAAGGAGTCGAAACTCAGGGCAATAGCCTTTGGGATATTTTAGACTCATGTATCGGAAATCAGAAAGGAAGGGAATGATTCATCCCTGATGGTGTTTAGAGTTCTAGGAACAAAACAACACACTAAATCTCAGACTGATGAGTACAAGTGCACTGATGCCTTTGACTTGGTTACATTTGATTCAGGACTTATTTTTGGATGTGTTCCATGAAGTTGAAACTGACCACAGCTGGCCATCTGCCGAGTTTTCAGAAGTTATAAATTGTATGGAAGGAGATTGCCCTTCTTTCTCCTGCAGGGCAGATGGTGAATGTCAACTTCTGCCTTTGAGTTGGTAGCACAATTCCTTTAGCCACCAGACTGGAATGGGACTAAATGTAGATAGTAGAGCATCTAACAGTAAGGGCTTGTGCTGCCAATCCAAAATCAAGAAGTTCAAATCAACCAGATGTTTTATGGGAGAAAAATGGGCAGCCTCCTCCTGTGCAGTTTACAGTGTCCGAAAATCTGCTGGAGGGTCAGCTATGAATTGGTTTGGACTTGAGGGCAATGAGTGAGTGAGTGATAGCTGGTTGGGGCTGGGATAGCCTCTTGTGAGATTTGTGTGTTTGTTCTGAGGAGCCTGAGGGACCAATAACACTTCCCCCAGGACTTCCCTTTACTGGAACAAGTGAGACAAATTGTAATTGAACCAGCATAGGGATAATTTCATGTGTGTGTGATCATTTGATTACTTAATTTACTACTGGAGGAGTTCCACTCTTAACGTTGCATACCCTGAAAATATTGGTGGTATCAGAGGAGACACTAATGAGTAATACGATGTTTCAGCACTTACCCAAGATAAGGCAAATGATGCAATATGTGTAATATTTTAAAGGTACCAGCTAAACCTCTTTGCAAGAATGTGCTTGGATCGCCAGTATCTGGCCATTAATCAGATCTCTACACAGCTGTCTGTGGATTTGATCCTGCGATGCGTGTCAGACGAAAGCTTGCCATTTGACCTCCGAGCATCTTTTTGTCGCCTCATGCTCCACATGCACGTTGACCGGGATCCCCAGGAGTCTGTGGTGCCTGTTCGCTATGCCAGGCTCTGGACAGAAATCCCCACAAAGATCACCATTCATGAGTACGTTCCGAGAAATTCTTGAGGCATTTGAATGTAGCATATAAACTTAAAGTCAAACGTACATTTTCACTGTAAAAATAAGTATAGGAGAAGGCATTTCTAGGTTCCAACCCATGGGAGGTTCTTCAAAAAAACCAACCAACCAAAAATATTCATCTTTAATGTAAAAAGATAACTTCTGATGTGAATGTAGATTTTTTATGAAAAGCAATAAGCAGAAATAGTATAATTAACAACAAAAGTGATTAGTTACATGCATAAGTATGTAACATTATGCCAGACTCTGATGTATTGACTTTACTTTTATAATCTCATTACCCAGTAGCCCGTTTTACAGATGAGAATCAAACCAAGGAACGTTAGCTAATTTATCCAATTTTAATGAAGCTAGGACATTAGTAGGTAGCTTTCCATATTTATAAATTATAATCAATTGAACATATTTTTTCTTCTTTTTACTCTTTTAGATATGATTCTATAACAGATTCTTCAAGAAATGATATGAAGAGGAAATTTGCCCTGACAATGGAATTTGTTGAAGAGTACTTGAAAGAAGTTGTAAACCAGCCTTTTCCTTTTGGGGATAAAGAGAAAAACAAACTGACCTTTGAGGTATTTTCTAAGTATTAATTCATTTGTGAAGTTATTAAATTTTCCATGTAAAAATCATGTACATGGAACAATAATGGTTTCATGACTCTAGTGTTTAGAATACTTTGGTGAATGAATAGTAAAAGCTTTGGGAAATGAATTTAGGAAGGTATAATTTGTGCTAGTGATTAAAATGTAGACTTACGTGGTTCTTTGGTTATACTTGATATTCATTACTTTTCTCTTAAGTTTTTTAAAAGACATTCTTTCTGTTTAAGTTTTATTGGATTTAATGAACAAGGCATAGTTAAGGAGTTGTGCTGCAAATCCAAAGGCAGGCAGTCTGAATCTACCAGCTGCTTTATAGTAGAACCTCCTTCTATGTGATTTTCAGGCTCAGAAAACCCTCTGGAGGGTTAGCTATGTGTGAGTCAGCTCTGACTCATTAGCAGTAAATTGTTGTTTGTTTAAAGACTATTTGTGGATAGTTTTTAAAAGATTCTGTGTAACTGAGGATTTTTAAAAGCCTCCATAATCTGAACTGAAATATATGCTAGCTGTAATATTATTTTGAGAATATAGGACATCTCTGGAGAGAAAACACTATTATTTATAACTTGTATTAGTTATCTATTGCTGTGGGACAAATGACCCTAACACTCAGCATCTAAAGCAGCAAATGCGCATTCTCTCCTGGATTCTATAGTTGTGGATCCTGGACTGCTCAGCTGGAGCATCTGAGTATCGCATGAGGTTATAATCAAGCAGTTAGTTGGGCCTGTTTTCTTGTGGGGATAGGTGGCTGGATTTTCAGGTTACTCACATCACTGTTGTTTGCCTCACCTATTTGCTATTGACCATACACCTTCTCTTGGCTGTGTGGGGCTCTCAGTAGAACAAGTCATTTGAGAGGCAGAGAGCTCAAGGTGGAAGTTTCATTCTTTTGTAACTTAACTTTGGTTATGCCATACTATCACTTTTCCTGTATTCTGATGGCCACACAACTCAGCCCTGGTCTCAGTACAGGAGGAGACTGCATGCACAGTCATCATGGAAGCTGCCTTTCATTCTGGTTCATTGTAAAGTTCACATAGGAAGCAGAAGAGCATAGATTTTTTTTACAAATTTCATAGATATGGGAACTCTGGTGGCCTGGTGACAAGAAGCTGTACTATAAATCTGAAGGCACACAGTTCAAGGCCACCAGCTGCTCTGTAGGAGAAAGATGGTCAGTCTCCTCCGATGCTAGTATCTGCCTCTGAAAACCTGCTGAAGAGTCATCTATGAGTCGATTCTGACTCCATGGTACATAATAACAACAATCATTTATTAAAGTAACTCCTTAATGTATCATTTATGAAATGATATTAATTTCTAAAACCGTGAGTCATTTCCATTGGATTGGAATGGACTCATTGCTGGTCCTCCAGTGAGTTTTCAGAAATTGTCAATCACACTGGAAGAGATAGCTCATCGTTCTTTGTGGAGACATTGGTAGGTTTGGACGTCTAGGGAGGTTGTTGCCCCACTCCCTATCACTATACATCAGAGCTCCCTAAATTTAATTGAGGTAAATCATTCTAGCATAAGCTTCTTGAACCAACTTGATGCACTCAAATTTTGTTTTCTTAGTAGGGTTGATTAACTGCTCTTGTTTCAATTTAATTCTCAACTTGAACGAATTAAAGTTCAATTGGCTGCTTTGGCAAGTATTTGGAATCTTAGATGTTAAAAGGATGAAAAAGTTTAGCATTACCTGAACTAATTAAATTAAAAAAAAAGTTAATTTGTTTCAGTGTCTAATTTCATTCCATCCCCCTCTTTTAATTATTTTTTTTTTCAAATTAAGGTGGTGCACCTGGCTCGGAATCTTATATACTTTGGATTCTATAGTTTCAGTGAGTTATTGAGGCTGACAAGAACCCTTCTGGCTATCCTAGACATTGTACAGGCTCCAATGTCATCGTATTTTGAAAGATTAAGCAAATTTCAAGATGGAGGTAAGAATTTTTTAGTAAAACATAACACTATTTTTGTTAATACTTATCAATAAGAGAAAAGATGAGAAATGGTATATTTGCATGCTAATAATGTATGTATACATAAAAAATAACCCTATGATAGGACTGAGTGATAATATGATTTATGAGCTTGCCTGTCATTTTGGTTTTTTGTGCTAAAGCTTCGAAAAATAAATTTGTAAAAACACATTCCATCCTTGGTAACTCAATTTATACCCAGTCCACAGATGAAAATACTATGTGTCAAAAAAGAAAATTATTTTAATATTTGTAACTATCCTAGTCTATGTAATGGGCTGACTGTGCTTCATAACAGGACTTAGAAAAATGCAAGGAAAGAGTAGGAAAGGATGAAACCAGAGAAGCTGGGAGCTCACAGCCAGTGTGGGAGGCAGCATGATAAAGGGAACAAGAACAAATGCCTGCACTCAACCCTTCCTTATTTATTTATTACCTTAGGGAAGGTACTTCTATTTTCCATGATTTTATTTTCTCGTCTTAGATATAAAGTTTCTAATAATAATATCATCTCCTCACAGCTGACTTGTGATAATTAAGTGAATGCATGAAGTATATCTTTTTGATAAAGTGACTGTGTAACTTGACTCCACTATTAAAATCTATGAAAGCAGCAGTCAAGAAATAAAAAAGACATGGAGCATTGGGTAAATCTGCTCTCAGGGACCTCATTAAAGTGCAAAAGAGCAAAGATATCAGTTTAAAGACTAAAGTGTGTTTGACTGGAACTATGGTATTTGCATTTGCTTCATAAGGGTGTCAAATGGATAAAGAAGACTAAAGAAGAACTGATGCCTTTTCATTGTGGTATTGGTGAAGAGTATTGAACATCTCGTGCACTGCTGAAAGAACAAACAAATATGTCTTGTAGGAAATGCCACTAAGGTGCTTCTTAGAGGCAAAACCAGTAAAACTTCATCACATACATGAGACATGTTAGCAGGAGGGACCAGTCCTTGCGAAAATTATCATGAGATGGAGAGTCAGAGAAAGAGAGGAAGACTCTTTGTTGCATGGATCGATGCAGTGACTGCAACAATATCCACCTTGAATATGGTGGAGATAGTGAAAATGGTACAAGATATGACAAGGTTTCAGTCTTTTGTTCATATGTTTATAATGAATTCGTTAACTCCATGGAACTTAACAACAACATACAATATTAAAACCCTTCATGGCTTAGTAATTTTGGGTTGGTGATGGAAATATCTGCAGTTCAAATCCTTTAAGCCATCCTGTAAAGATTGACAGCCTTACAAACCTAACAGAGTCGGAACTGGCTCAATAGCTGTGCATTGAGTATACATTGCATACAAAGTATTTCCAATAGTGCTTGTCTCATCTCAGTAAGTATTATTTATGGTGATGGTGGTCTTAGACGAACAGAAACAGACTCTGACGTAGTGAATTATTTTCACATTGTTTATTTGCTGATTGAGTGTACTCATATGTTGTTGTTGTTGTTATGTGCCATCAAGTTGCTTGTGACTCATAGCGACCGTATGTACAACAGCCCTAAACTGTGCTCTGTCCTGTGCCAATCGCACCGTCTCCAGCACACCCATCCCAATTACCCCAATCACTGAATCAATCCACCTCATAGTGGGTCTTCCCCTCCTGTGCTGTCCCTCCACCCTACCAAGCATAATGACCCTCTCCAAGGACCTGTCCCTCCTTACAACATGTCCAGAGTATGTCAGACGGAGCCTTAGAATCCTTGCCTCCAAGGAGCAGCACGGTTTGACCCTTTCCAGGATGAATCTGTTTGTTTTCCTAGCAGTATGTACTCGTATGTATCTGCTGGAAGTCAGGAAGGTAGAATTGGGCAGAGAAGCTGGGTAGTTGGGCAGCGCAGTTATAGTTGATTTCTCATGTGGTCCTGTAGGAAGCTCAGGAACTGGATCTTTTCAGAGTTTTCACAAATGAAAGAAAAAGATTTAGCTTTGCATCTGTGGAGTCACTAGCAATTTGCTTCATCACACAAAGAGTGTGTAATCTTGGACAAGGCAATTTTCGGTGGCCAAAGCTTTTGTCCAGTGAGGGGTACAGCTGTGAGGACCCCGCCTCAGCCATGAAGCTCAGGGACTGAGAGAACAGATGTGTCATCTCTGAAGAGGATATATGAGGATTCGGAAGCATGTTGGTACCTATTTCTGTGAAGGAAGATCAAATAAAAAAGGTAAAATTAGTAATAAAATTTCAGATACAAGTATAGAATATCTAACTATGAACCATAAATGAAAGTTGTCCAATTTTTTTAAATTGATGGATGCTGCCTAGATTTAAATTCCTCATACATCTTCTCCCCTAGATTTACAGATCCATAAGAAGAAAATTAAACCACATAAATCCTTGATCTTCCTCAAAACTAGAAAAAGGGGAGTTGTACAAACTTCAGTTATTGTAAATGGAGAAATAGTCTTCAATTTTCAATGGAATTGTTTTGCAATACAATTATTTGAGGAGGGAGCCTTTAGTAGCCTAGTGGCAAGAAGCTGTGCTGCAATTCTAAAGAAATGTGTTTCGAATCCACCAACTTCTTTGCAGAAGGATGGACATTCTTCTCCCATGTGATTTGTTGTTGTTATGTACTTTTGAGTAGCTTGCAACTCATAGTGACCCTGTGTACAGTAGCTCTGAACCCTACTCTATCCTGAGCCAAAATCTCACTGTCTCTGTTAACCTATTACCCCAGTTATTGTATCAGTCCATCTCCACTGGGGTCTTTCTCTCCTGTGCTGTCCCTCCACCTTTCCATGCATGATGGCCTTCTTTAAGGACTGGTCTTTCTTGGCATATGCCCAAAGTGTGAGAGATGGAGCTTTAAAATCCTTTCCTCCAAGGATAAGTCTGGCGTCTGTTCTCTTGGCAGTTCAAGACTCTTCTCCTGCACCACAACTCAAAGGCATCTATTTTTGTTCTGTTATCCTTATTTGTTGTCCATAGCAAACAATTGTGAAGACCTTGGCCTGGATCAGACACACCCTAGTCTCTAGACTGACATTTTTGCTTCTTAGTACTTTGGAGAGGTCCCTGAAAGCAGATTTTCCCCATGCAATTCATCTTTTGATTTACTGGCTACTGATACCAAGAGTGTTGATTGTGGATCCAAGAAAATGGAAGTTGTTCATAATGTCAGTCTCTTCGCCATCTATTATGATGCTGGCAATTGGCCCAGTGGTGAGAATCTCTGTTTTCTTGATGTTGAGCTTCAATCCATATTGAAGGCTGCAGTGCTTGACCTTCTGCAGCAAATGCTTGAGGTCCTCCTCAATTTCAGCAAGCAGGGTTGTGTCATCTGCATAACACGGGTTGTTGATGAATCTTCCTCCAATTCTGATTCCACATTCCACCATATAAAGTTCAGCCTCCTGAATGATTTGTTCCACAAATAGATTTAAAAGGTACGGACATAGGATGCAGATGCACCCTTGGCATACACCTTTTCTGATTTTGAACTATGCAGTGCTTCCTTGCTTTGTTCTGAATAGTGTTTCCTGGTCTAATTATAGATTTCATATAAGCACAATTAAGTGTTTTTGATTCCCATTCTTTTCATGATTAGCTGCAATTTGTTGTGATCCCCACAGTCAAATGCCTTTGCATAATTAATAAAACCCAGATAGATATTCATCTAGTACTCTTTGCTTTTAGCTAAAATCCCTCTGACATTGGCTATAATGTCCCTTCCATGTAATTTACTCCCTTTAAATCCCTCTTGGGGGTCAGCTATGAATAGATTCTTACTTGATGGCACACAGCAGCAGCGACAACAACACTATTTGAGGCAGTAGGTTTTTCTGGAAAAAGTGTATGGTAAATACAGGAGGAGATTTAGGAGAATGACTGTTAGAAAGAAAAGAGCAAAAATAAAAAAAAGAAACAAAGATCCATCTCGAATATGGAAACCCACTAGATAAGTTTAGGTAATTAAAAGTGTTGACTAAAGAGAGCACCTATTCTTCTGTCATGAAGAAGGTTGAAAGAAAGGGAAAAACATTGGTGAGGAAGAGAAAAAGAATTAAGATGGGAAGTTGGAAATACCACAAGAGAAAAGTAAACCTGGAATTTGAAGCACATACAACTTGTCCATTATTGTTCACCTAAATAGCCAAATTTAAATAAACTACACTTCAGAGCTCTGACAGCAGAGGGTGTTCATTAGCTAGGGAAATAATGTAAATCATCTTGTCAACACTGTCCATGAAATGTGTAGAAGTAATTAATCTTTTCTATGAAATTATTATAAGGCAAAACCAAGAAAAGTTAATCAAAACATTTCAGCTGATTAAAATTATTCTTTGAAAAATTTCCCTGAAGAAAAATAAATTATAGAAAGTTACTCTAAATGAAATTAAGTATCTTCAAACAAATACTGGGTCATTAAAGAAACTAGAGTCATAAAATGGTAAAAAGAAAAAAAAGGAGAAAAGTAGGCCAAAAACCAGGGAAAAAATAAAATGAAAATTGATTAAACTCTGGGAGAAAAAAAAACAGAATAAAATGTTAGAATTTACTCCTCCCAATTCCCCAAAATATAGATTAATTTGTTAGATAACAAAATAATTTATCTGAATGAAAATATAATAAAGACCAATGAGTAAATGTAGGATAACAACAAAGAGTAAAAATAATATAAAAAACAACAACAATGAAAAAGGCTTAGAGAAAAAGTGGTTGAAGTGGAAGACTGGCAAAGAAGAATCATCATATGAATAATTGGAGTACTTGAAAAAAGAATACAAACTATGGATTAAACAACAACTAAAACTACAATTTTAAGAAAATATTCTGAAAACAAATGATGACCTTAATTTAAACATTGAAACAACCCAGGGTAAACTTCAAAATGTTGCATCCTTTAATTGTTGTATTTAGTATATGCTCAGAGAGAGTGGGGGGCGGGGGTAGAAGGAAAAGGAAAGGTATGAGAAAGCAAATGGAGAAAAATTTGAAGTTTGTGAGAGTTATTTACTGTTCCTGCTCTAAGTTTGTTCTTATAAGTTTATATTTTTAAAAAAGTCTACATTCAGGGAGCTCTACTGGCCAAGTGGCAGGAAGCTGCACTGCAATCACAGAGGTGCACGGTTCAAATCCACCAGATGCTCTGCTGGAGAAGGAGGGACAATCTCCTTCTGTACCAGTCAGATCCGATTTGACGATACACAAAATAATAATAATAATAATAATAAAAAGAACAGAAAAAAGTCTACATTCAACAAATTATGAATGGGAGCAAAGCAAAGAGTAAGAACCTAAGTAGTAAATGAACAGAGTAAGGGACATAGGCATAAATATCTACATTTTGTTGCTTGAATCTCAGCGGTGAGTGGCTCCTTTGAAATATACCCTAGGTACTCAAGAGTTGATATAGACATGTTAATGATCCTTCTTATAAAAGACATCCAGATTGACAAAGAGATGATTTAAATAGTGCTATATGTAGATGACATGATAGTGTACATAGAAAACCCCAAAGACACAATTAAAAAATGGTTAGAATTAGTAGGCCAGTTTAGTAGAGTGGCAGGATATAAGATCAACATAAAAAAAAAATCAGGGGATTCCTCTGCAGTAACAAAGAGAAGTCAGGGAAGGAACCTAAGAAAGCAATATCATTTATAAAGTTGTTGTTGATTGCTGTCAAGCTGACCACTACTCATAGCGACTCTATGAACAAAAGACCTAATTCCTCTCTATCATGGTTTCTCCAAGTTCATAGAGTTTCCATAGGCATGTAGTTTAGGAAGTGGATAACCACTCCTGCTTCCAAACTTGTCTTACAACTGGGAACTCCACTAAACACTATCCACATTGGTAAACCATTGTGATATTTGATACCAGTTAACCACAAATTGAGAAACTTGGGAGTGAACCTAGCTAGAGGGACAAAAGACCTATATAAAGAAAACTACAGAACATTTCTGCAAGACACAATAAAAGACCTAAAGAAATGGAAAAATGTGCTCTGCTTATGGATAGGAGGACTCAATATTGTGGAAATGACAATTCTACCAAAAGCAATGTACATATTCAATGTAATCACAAAACAGATACCAAATTCATTTTTTTAGGAGATCAAAACGGAAATGATAAAGCTTATTTGGAGAGGCAAGAGAATCTGAATAAGCAAAACACTTCTGAAAAAACAAAAATGAAGTGAGAGTTATAGTACTCCCTGACCACAAAATCTACTACACAGCTGTAGTAACTAAAACAGCATGGTACTGGTACAATGACAGACACATAGATCAGCATGCAAGAACAATCATTTTGTAAATCACTACCTAACTTGGCAGGGACTGGAGAGCATTATGTTGAGTGAACTAATTCAGTCTCTCAAGGACAAATACTGTATAAAATGATTATTGTAGAGTGAGTATGAGGATCCAAGGCAAGGGGGAGGGTGTTAATCATAGGGTTGCTCAATTTGATGGGTGAGTGAGGGGAAGAAAATGGGAAGGATCTTTTGTGAAAAACAATGTATTCAAACTTTGTAAATAAATCATAGTAATAGAAAAAAACCTGAAAAATTAAAACAAAACTAACTATCCTTCCTTGTATGATACTTCTCACCATTTCCTGTTTACCCTGAACTGAACCATTTAAAAAAGTTAGAACGTCATACTAACATTTTGTCTCAGCACTTACAATCTACTTTCATGGATTTTCCCTAATGAGAAAAGAATTTTTTCTTTCTAAAAAGTTGCAAATATTTTGTTTTTACTCTCTGCTCTCCTGTCTATTTTGTCCCTCTCTGGCAATTTTTTTTCTTTACTGTGAAATGAAAGAGCATTTTTAGTTGTTATCTTTTCTTGTGAATTTTGTCTATGGATATGCTTACTAATTCTTTCAACAGAGAAGCATTTATTAATTTATTTAACAAGTCTGTTTTGAGCTACTCCTGCATTCCAGAAACTATTCCAATTACTGGGAATAAAGAAAGAACAACATAGGGCTTATCATAGCCCCTGTTCACAATAAATAAATCAGTCAATATCTCTACTTAGCATTAGGTAATTTGGTGAAACAAAAAGTAGAGAGTGGTATGGAGAGTGACAGAATTGGGGAAGGATAGCTATTTTGTTTTTAGGGTGGACTGAACAGTCTCTCAACCATTTGAGCAGTGGCCTGTAAGCAGCTAAGACATTAGCTCTGGGACAGGAGCAGCCTTACTGTCTGTAAGAAACAGCATAAAGGCCAGTGTAGCTGAGGTACAGTAAGAAATGAGGAGAAGAGTAAGAGAGAAATTTAGAAAAGATCACACTGTAGAATGGTAGTTGTTGTTAAGTGCTGTCGAGTCATAGGCAACTCATAGCGACTCTGAACTAAAGTCCTCAACATTTGTGTGACTTTCATCCTTTCTGCAGGTTCATAGGGTTTCTAGAGCAATTAACGGAAGTGGATGCCACTCCTGTTTCCAAGTAGAGTGGTAGAGGTCTTTGAAATTGAAATTTGTTCTGAGAAAGGGAAGGTGTGATCTGCTTACTTTGCCAGCTGACTAGAGAGTAGCATGTCTATCTGTGGTGTTTTAGGAAAACTAAAGTTATTAGGCAATTGGTGAATTGGATAATGGTGTTGGAGTAGAGTATAAGTAAAGTTGGTGAAAATTTGATGTCTTTGGAATTTTACTCCTAAGTGATGAGAGTTGTATACTCAGAGGGAGCTCTGGTGGTGTAGTCCAGTCTATAGAGAGTTGGGATGCTGATTCAAAGGCAATTCAGATCCACTAGCTGCTCTGTGGGAGAGATGGATAATATCTTGTGTGATTTACAGCTTCCCAAAATCCTGTGGGAGTGTGAGCTATGAGTTGATTACAGTGTGGCAGCAATGAGTTGTGTAACAATGAGTTGTATTTTTTGTTTGTTTGATTGTTTTATTTTTAAAGTGGTGGGATTTAGATGTGGAATAGAAAGAGGGAAAGATTCCTTCTAGGATTTAGCAGCTGGGAAAGTGCTTAAGAACTCTGGTGGCCTAGTCCATGCTAATTATTCAGAGAAAGACAAGATGATGATGATATTAGAGGAAAAGTCAGGATTCTCATTGTCCTTGTTAGACTTAAAATGCCTGTTAGACATTTTAGTTATTATTACTTGCTGTGTGTTGTTGAATCGAATCTGACTGGCACAGGAGATTGCCCCTCCTTCTCCAGCAGAGCATGTGGTAGAATTGAACTGCGCACCTTTGGGATTGTGTTGTAACTTCTTGCCAATACACTACCAGAGCTCCCTCTGTTAGATATATTAGACACAAGAGTTTCATAGGCTGTGAATTTTATGGGAGCAGGTTGCCACAATCAGCACTTTTGGCACCAGCAGTCAAGAAATCAAAAGGTGAATTGCATTAGGTAAATCTGCTGTCAGGGACCTTTCCAGAGTACTGAAAGGAACGATGTCAGTCTAGAGACTAAGGTGTGTCTGATCCAGTCCATGGTTTTTGCAATTACTTGCTATGCATCAGAGAGCTGAATAATGACAAAGCATGATAAAAGAAGAATCAATGCCATTGAGTTGTGGTGATGGAGAAGAGTCTTATATACAATGGGTTGCTAAGAGAACAAACAGATCTGTCTTGAAGAGGATGAAATGAGGATAGGATTTTGAAGTTCTGGCTCACATACTTTGGGCATGTGGCCAGGAGGGACCGGTCCTTGGAGAAGGACATCGTGCTCTGAAGGGTGGAGGACAGTGCTGGAGAGGAAGACCTGGATGAGAGGAACTGATACAGTAACTATGATAATGAGGTAGGTTTATCAGAGTCAGTGAGACTCGCTTAGGACACAGCAGGCTTCAGTGCTATTGTACATAGTGTTGATATGAGTTTCTGGTAATTTGATGGCACATAACAACAACAACAGCTTGCCACATCTTTTCTTCCAACAAGAGGGTAGTAGGCTTCATTCACCCTTTGGATTAGCAACCAAGCACTTTTGCCATTGCACTGCCTCGGCTCCTTCTATATAAATATAATTCTCGTGTAATCATAATAAATAATACTAGCTAATATATGTTGAGTACTCCATGTGGTAAGTGGTTTACTTGGATTACCTTTCCCATCGTGTCCTTGCTTCTAACTATTGTTATTTTCCTAGATCTGTCATAAAAATTATCAAAATATGGGCCCTTTTTAAAGCAGAGACATTAATATTCTAACAGTTCTGGAGTCTAGGATCTGAATGCATGGTATTGGACACACTGTTTTCTTCTGAAGACTTTGAGAGAATGACTTTCATGGCTGCCTCCTTGTTTTTGGTGGTTCCCAGCATTCTTGGTATATCCTTGTTGATTATAGGCATGTCTCTCTGCACCATCATGTGGCATCTTCATCTTGCATTTAACTATTTCCACATCTGTCTATTTTATGATACAGCACGCTGAAGGAGTCATACCCTGGTCTGATTCTTAATGTGATTGACAACATCTACAAAGAGAAACCACTTGCTCTCTCAGACAGGGTCATCTTTATTGCTACAGAGAGTATGTATTCAACATTTTACTTTATGAGGTACACAGTTCAGTCTGTTAAAACCACAATACACAAAATCTTGCTTCATGTTTAAAATATGAAAACCATAACTTTAGTGTTAAAATTGATTCATGATACTCTTTCTCAACCAAACCCCATAAGTCACTCCTTCAGAGAAAAGACTTGACCATCTATCTGCTCCTGTAAAGATTACAGCAAAGAAGACCGTATGGGGCAATTCTCTTCTTTTTTTTTCCCTTTCATGTGAGTGTACCGTCAAATCAGATCTGACTGGTATAGGAGGAGATTGTCCCTCCTTTTCCCGGCAGAGCATCTGGTAGATTCGAACCGTGTGCCTCTGGGATTGTAGTTGCAGCTCCTTGCCACTAGGCCACCGGCAATTCTCTTCTTTCACACAACATCATTGTGAGTCAGAATTGACTCTACAGCACACAACAGCAGGAAGAAGCATGTTCTTGTTGACATGGTAAGATGCAACTCTGGAGTTACTCCGCAGCTTAGTTCTAACTTTCAGTGCGGGTGCACCAAATAGAGTGGTATTTCTTTACTTGGGAAAAAAAGTTTATGAATTTGAGCTAGATTTTTAGATTCTGAAAGAATGTGCTTCCTCACTGCAGTAGTAAATACCTCAGAATACTTTTATTCTACTTCTTGGAATATTGGAAATGAAATTAAAATTTAAATGTAACTTTAAGACACCTTTTTTTGATATTGACCCACCAGGGAGTAAATGATTTTTAAAAAAACACTATTGATTGAGAGTATGGTTCAAATGAAGAGAAAACCTATTTTTTTCCAGTATGATTTAATAATATAATAATTATCATTTAGATGACACCTGTGAGGGAATTTCTTATGCTGGATTTCTTTTCATTTCTCTCAATCTTAAAAGCATACCAAATGTGTCAGTTTTGTTAAAATTAACATTAAATAACTATTAATATCACTGTGGCATCCACTTCCTAACCAACATGCCTCCAGCAACTCTATGAACTTTGATAAATGTTGGTAGTTGTATAGGGGCTTCAGGCCTTTTGTTCATAGGGTCACTGTGAGTCCTGCTCGACTTGAAGGTAATCAGTAACAACAACAAGAAGATCTAGTAGCTTTACTATCCATTAAAGTTGAAAAGTTTAGTTTTCTTATCCCTCAAACTACTTAAAGTAGTTATTATCTCACTGACCCAGTACTTTTAAAAAGGTCTATTAAGGTGGGAATTTTAATTCATTACCTTTTTAAAAGAAATTAACACAACTGGAATAGATCATAATTGCTTACATCTTTTAAGCCAAGCAAACAAGAGACAGAATTTAAAGTTTTTAAAAAATGGACGAAGTAGTATTATATGCCGACAGAGGCGAAGCATTAAAAGAAGACAAGGAGCCACTTCTGTCATAGTCTCGAAAATCTCATAATGTGCACGCCATCATGAGAGATTAACAAATGTGCATATTTGGGGATATTTTACAATGAAATGTCTGTGCCATTAAAAAAATGTTAATGTCATGAAAGACAAAGTGAGGCTTAGGAATTGTTCTAGATTAAAAGAAAAGAGACATGAAAATAAGATAAAACAAAATTCTTGAATGGATCCTAGATCAGGCAGGAGGGTTGGGGGACAATTGATAAATAAAAGTTTTGAAGACAATTTGAGGATCAGTTTTACATTAGGCAGTATATTGTGAATGCTAGATATTCTAAATTTTATAATCATTTATCCCGTGATAGTGTAAGAGAAAGTAGATGCATTTAATAATTATTTGATGAAGTATACAGGAGCTAAATGTTATAATTTTTTTATGTTCTAATTGTTAATAAACTTTATGGACATATAGATATCAACTCAACTCACATCAACTCATTACCAGTAAGTCAGTCAACTCATAGCTGACACGCCAGTGAGTTTTTGTACTGTAAATTGCATATGGGAAGAGATTGCCCAACTTCCTCCTGAGGAGCAGCTGGTGGACTTTAACCACTTGCTTATGGGAGAGCCAGAGGCAGAGCTGGGTAGTGGGGGGAGGGGGGTAGAGAATGAGACACTATGAGAGAATAAGGGAGAGAGATCTATAGAGCCCTGAAGATGCAGTGAGTAAGTACTCTATTACTATTTGAAATTTTGACAATTTGATCCTACTATAGCTCTTGTGCAAGGAAAGACCTGATACTCTACTCATGTAAAAATTACAGCCCACAAAACGTTGGGCCAGTTCTTTTCTGTCGTAGAAGCAACAGTAAAACCCTTAACTCATTGCGGTGAGTCGGAGCTCACTCCAAGCTGACCTTCCATTGTGTTTTCAGAGACTGTAAATCACACAGGAGAAAATTGCCCATCTTTGTCTCACAGAGCAGCTGGTGAACTGCCTCCCTCTGGGTTGACAGCACAACTCTTTACCTACTGAACTACCAGAGCGTCCGTCCATCATACAGGGAACAGAGGACAAATGTGGCAGAATTTGTGTATGCATTAAAAACTGGGATAAAAGATACATGGAAATTTTTGTACAGTTCTTTTAGCTCTTTTCATAAATTTGAAAAATATTTTAAAACCAAACGATTAGATTCTTAGCTGAGCAGGAAAATGGTTTGTTTTATGCTATTCACACTTTGAATTGAAAAAACTTATTTTTACAGTGCTCTCTGCTAGACGTGTTACCATATGTAGCTGCATCCTATTAGACTATAAATTCCTAACAGAAGTTCTATTAGACTTTCTAAATTCTTAACAAAAGGAGCAAGAAGGAACACATTTCTGGAATCTCCAAATATGAAGAACAGGATTGTCAAGCATGGGGAAAATGCCTGTGGTGCAGGGTGAGCCAGGGGTTGATGCCAGAGAGGAAATCCCAGATTGTGGAAAGTACCTGGGGGGAAAAGAACTGTTATTTTAAATGAACACTTGCAGGAGGTGTGGCAGTGTTGCCACATTACAATACCCACTGGAACACCCTGTGACTCTTTTATAGTCAAATGATATGGATTATATTTTTCTATTTAGGTGAAATTTTATTTTTAATTCAAAGTCATTTTATAACACCTTTTTTTAAAATAGTAATTTTATAAGCACTGTTGCTAGAGAAACTGATTTTTTCATGTGTGATAGTCGTTTTCTATACTTGTAAGATACTTGGTAAACTTTGTGCAATGTCATGTCTTCTGTGTTCTTTTTTTCTGATCTATCACTTCATAATTCTACTCCCTGCAGCCATGATGGCCCGATGGGTTAGGTCTTGGCTGCTAGCCAGTAGGTTGGCAGTTCAAACTCATCTAGAGCCTCTGAGGGAGAATGACTTGGAGATCTGCTCTAATAGTTGCAGCCTAGAACATTCTGTAGTGGCAGTTCTCCTTTGTCACATGAAACCGATGTGAATGGACCAGCAGCAACAGTTCCACTCCAGCACAGCCAAGTTGGGGCTGGGCATCCAGAGAAATCAGTGACTCCATAACTGCCCTCAGGTTTGTTTGCCAGGCCAGATACATGAGAGGGAAACGGAGACATGCCTGGAAGTAAAAGACTTCTCATTCTGGAGTTCAATTTCATGCCAGCCTCAGTGGTGCCAGTCTTAAATAAGCCATGCATGCACAGCATTCATCTGTCTTCATGGGAAATCCTGTTGGTTTAGTGTTGGGGGCGATGGGGTGACTGGTGTAGAAAGTGACGATTGCAGACATTTTCCTTTTTTGCTTATGGTGCAGCCAACTCAGTGTCCCTGGAATCGCACTCAGTGTAGAGCTGGTTGGGGGTTTTCGTCTAATCCTAGACCATAGCTGCTCACCATCACAAGGACTTTTAGTCGGTCTACTCAGCAGAAATGCCCAGACTCAGAAACAGCTTTTCATTTTTGTGCCCTAGAGGGCGTCCACTCCGAAAATTACCGAGGCGTACTTGACTGGAGACGCAGGGAGCTGGCATAGCCCTGGCCTCGTCTTTAGAGAACTAGATGATTCTGATCTTTAGAAGTATCAGTTCAGTGACTTGTACTGGCTATGTGCTCACTTAAGAAATATTGTTTTCAAACTCATGTACTCTTCCCAGCAGGCTGGGTTGTTGAGTCAATTTGTTTCACCTAATACCTATCATTTGCTTTCACTGATTTAAAATGCACAGGCACCATTCAGTGTAATTGATCTTTTGGGTAAATGATTGTGTCAAGTAGTGCCCATTTTGAATCATACATAGAAGTTAAAATAATATGCACAATACCATTTGGTAAACTGGATTTTTAAAAGTATGATTTACAAACATTCTATTTTCTAAATTACATTTTTTTCGTATTTGACCAAGTCTGTATAATCCAAAGATTTATACTACTAATAATTAAGATCACAAGTGGCTATATTTTTATTTTATTATATATTTGTATTAGTTTGCATTCAATTATATACATTGTGTTTGATGCATGTATATTGTGCTTTATACAGACTTCCATTTTCATTGTATTTCGTTCATGTATATTGTGGTTTTATTTCTCCTTCCAATCATCTTGGTAATAATTATGTTCATGAAAGCATGTAAGCCAACTCCTTCATGCCTCATGCCTTAATATAACCATTTTAGACATCCAACTTCTGATTTGATTTTAATATGTGGCCCTCAATCTTGGTTTTCATTGTTTTTGTTCAAACATTCTTCTAAGTGGTATAGCACTGGTCTATTCATTTGCTGTACAGAGGTAACTCACAGTTGCTGTGGTGCTAAACACTGTGACACTGATGTGTCAAATGCGATAATGGTCACCCTTGGTGGACAGTGCTTGGTGGAGCTCCCTGATTAAAACAAGCTTGGAAGCAGGAGTGGTATCCCCTTCCGAAATACCTTGCCTCTGGAAACCCTACAAAAGTAGAGAAATGATGAAAGTTATACAAATATTCAGGTCTTTCATCCATAGGATTGCTATGAGTTGTCTACAACTCGACAACACTTAACAAAAAACAACAACATCAAACCAGTACCTCGAGGGAACAACTATGTCCCTTTTGCGGAAGAATCTTCTGTCCTATTTGGAAACTTTGAGCTTCTGAATCTACAAGCAAAGCCCAGTGCAGAGTAAAGCCATCAGGTTGCAGCAGCCAACCCTAATTCACAGCGTAGATCATCTTCTCTTCAACTGTTTGGGTCTGGTGAGCTAATTCTCCAGGCATCTGTGGCTAGATCCAAGTGGGCTCTAAAAAAATATTTTATTTAATAAGAATTAAAGTAGTTAGGGGCAAATGTTGAGTTTACTTACATGTTCTTTTAATGGACCACAAACATGTTTTAACCTTGAATAAGATTAATATCATCTGCATGTGAATGCATATGCACTAGAAAGAAGAACTTAACATAGTCTATAAATGATTTAAACCTGATACATTATTTCACCATGCTGTGATGCTGGAGTATTGAGAGTACCATGGACTGCTAGGAAAACAAGCAGATTCATCCTGAAAAGGATTAAACCGGAGGGCTCCTTGGAGGCAAGGATTCTGAGGCTCCGTCTAACATGCTTTGGACATGTTGTAAGGAGGGACAGGTCCTTGGAGAAGGACATCATGCTTGACAGCGCAGGAGGGGAAGGCCCTCTATGAGGTGGATTGATTTAGTGACTGGGGTAATAGGGATGGGAGTGTCAGAGACAGTGCGATTTGGCACAGGACAGAGCAGAGTTTAGAGCTGTTGTACATAGGGTCGCTATGAGTTGTAAGCAACTCGACGGCACATAACTACAACAAACAATTGTCATCTGCCTAATTATCAATGTGTGTTACTTGAGTGGAGCTGAAGAATATATTACATTTTAGATGTGGGGGAATAAAGTGTTGTCAACATTGAATAAATTTAGGAATGTTTCACATTTTTCTTTCCATCCTTGGATTCATCATGAATTTGAAACAGTAGTAGATCATAGAAGAATACAATTCCTGTATTAGGAAAAGACCAAAACAGAGCTGAAAGGTTTCCTTTTATTTTCTGTCATTTTGTTTTTTCACAACTGCAAATTCTTGGGAGTTTCCACATTGAGCACTGAGCACTGAAATGTGGGCTCTTTTCAGTCAGTAAGTAACTAGATATTTTCTTTTGTTGGCCTGTGTGCTTATGATGTTGAAAATGAAAAAGAATTTTAAAAACGTTAGTGGAGAATTTGATTTACTTCTAGACTTACTTTCTTTGAGATTTCAAGTTTGGAGTTCAAGTGCTTGATATCCTAGAGAAAAAGGTACAAGAATCACCCAAACGTCATAATATTTTCTGCCATATAAGAATTAGGACTCATTTGGGTCACGTCTAGCCCTGTGGGCCCAACTGAGTGTAGGAAAGAGATAGGAGAGAGGAGAATAAGAAGCACATCATAGTGAGTGGCCCCAGACTCAAGCTGTGGTGGTTTCACTAATTCATAAGCGTGAAAAAGCTGGACAGTGGTAAAGGAAGACCCAGGAAGAATTAATGCTTTTAATTTGTAATGTTGTTGAAAAATACTGAATGTGAGATGGATTTCCAGAAAAGATGTGGAGGATGGATAACTACAATGCTATGGAGAAGGGAGGATAGAAGGATTCTTATCATGAGCTTTGGACATGCTATTGGGGGAGATCCTTTTTGGGGAAGGACATTATGCTCAGGAGAGTAGAAGGTCAACAAAAAAGAAGAGAGCCTCAATGAGCTTGAGTGGCACAGTGAGTGCAAGAGTGGACGTGAACACGCCTATTATAGTGAGGACATTGCTATAAAAAAAGGTGACTATGACTAGGTACCAACTCAGTAGTATCTAATAATAGTATGAATATTATTGGAGAAGAAAGGGATGAATAATCAACTGCTTCATTTATTTAACTTTTTTTTTTGTCTTAGAAATGATAAACTATGATCTACCTTGAACTGCTTTTTCTGGCAGCATAAATCCTGTTTAAGAAAAAAAAAAGAGGAGGAAAATTGACATGGTAGATGAAACTGAAACATTAAAAAATATTGGTCTATGAGTAGGAAAGGAAGAAAATATTTTCAGACGGAATTTGTTAAAAAGAAAGTTTCTCCTTTTAAAAAATGAGAAGATTAAATGTAAAGGGTCATCTGCCTGCCTCCCCCCTCTTTAGTTAAAAACTCTGATTCTTTGAAGATTAGTCAGATTAGTGTGTAATTTTATTCATTTCCTGAATGGCATTCTTTTTAATCTGTGTCACAAAACACTCTTGTTAGCAGCTTTGTTGTTTTTGTTCCCCCTCATGTCTGTGCTTTCAATGAAGGCTCTCTTTTTTTCAAACAGAAACTGTCTTATCTCCACTAGATATTTTGTCCTGTGAGCCCAGTTCACATATGCTGTTCTCTTCTGTCTACAACTTGTTCTTATGGTGAAGATTAAGAATCTTAGAACACTTAATTGTTGTGCTCATATGAAGCCTATCCCCAGACCAAGGAGCAAGAAACAGTCAAAACAGTTGTGAGATAGCATCTCATTCCAGTAACAGTAATAAAGTTCAACAGAGCATCAAACAACAAATGCTGGCAAGGTTGTTGAGAGATTGCAACTTTTATTTACTGCTGGTCAGAATGTAAAATGGTACAACCACTATGGAAGGCAGTCTGGTGCTTTTCAAAAAGTTGAAAATAGAAATACAATTTGACCCAGCAATTTCACTACTGGGAATATATCCTAAAGAAACTAGAGTCACAACTCAGATATATGCACATGCATGTTTATTGTTATGTTATTCACAATAACAAAGAGATGGAAGCTACCCAAGTGTCATCAACAAACAAATGGATAGAAAAATGATGGTACACCTATCCACAGTGGAATATTATGCAGCATTGAAAAACAAAGAACTCATATAATATTAAACAACATAGGGGAGCCTGAAGAAATTATACTAGTGGAATATCTCCGTCACAAAAGGATAAACAATGCATAACACTGCTGTTATAAAATGGGACAGACATGGGAGGGGTTAGGGAGAGAATGGGCAAAGGGTGGATAGATAATGAACATGGCAAGAGAGCTGATGAGAACTGTCTGAAAGGAATATATGATATGATAATACATGACAACAGTCTGGAACAAGGACTGCATTGCAAGGTGTGCTGGGGGAGGGAGATTGGTGAGAAAATGTGCAACAATGAATAAAACAAATAATAAAAAAAGAAGCAGGAGAAGGAGTGCTGTCAGGTTATCAGGGAACTCTAAAAGTCCTGAAGAGCAGTGTTGCCAGTTTAAAGACTAAGACAGTTCTGATTTAAGCTGTGGTCTTTCAAGTTACCTGCTATACATCTGAGAGATGGGCAATGAAAAAGGATGCTAGAATAGAAATTGATGCCCTTAAGTTGTTGTGTTAGAAAGAGCATTGAATATCTCATGCACTGCTAGAAAACAATCAGATATGTCTTAAAGAAAGTGCTGTGATAGTGTTCCTTAGAGGCAATGGTGATGATGTTTTGTCTCATATAGTTCGGGCATGATGTTAGAAGAGGCTATTCGTTGGAATGGGACATTGGACTTGGAGAGTAGAAAGAAAAGAAGACCTTCATTGAGATGGATAGATATAGTGACGGCTGCAATGAACTCAAGTGTGTTGAGATCATAAGTACGGGACAAGTTTCAGATATGTTGCTCATAGGGTTGCTGTGAATAGTACTCATCTGGATAGCACTTTACCACAACTACCACCACGACTTGCCTGAGCATGATGTCCTTTTCCCATAGGCTTTCCCTTTCTGAGAAGATGCTCAGAGTATGTGTGAGGACTTTTCACCATGGTTTTTTCTAAGATGCTTCTTCCAAGACAGATTTGTTCCTTTGGCAAAAGTCAGTCACCACAGGTGTCTGAGCAGCTGGAGCAGGAGTTCTTAATTTCTGACAGGAAATCTTCCCAATCTAGGGCAATCACAGTGTCCCTCCTAGCTCCTTTCCAGAAGGGTAATAATGATCAGAAAAACACAGTGAGATCACAGTGCAGCTTCTTCCCACTAGTCCGTGCCTATTTTTAATACTTAACTCTGCCACCTAAGGCACCTTTGACAGCTTAGTGTATAAGGAGCTAGATTACCAACACAAAGGCAAGTGGTTTGAATTCACCATCTGCTCCATGAGAGGAAAATGGGCAAACTGGTTCTAACTTGCCAACAGTGAACAACAACATACTTTGTAAGAATCCCTTGAATCTGGATGTTTCTCATCATTCTCTCCATTAGATTTGTGATTGTGTTTCTGACTGTTATTGGCTCCTTCTCATTTCACAGTAAGGATTGTCCTAACCCTCTCTTTCACAGCCTCTCATCATCCTTAGAAGTTTCTAATAAAGGTCTACATTGTGCTCAGGATTCTTCATGACCAGAGTTTAACAGTTTTACTCTCCAGCTCTCCCCTCAGTGATACAAACCATTTTATCCTCTTTAACTTTCTGTGAGCTACTTCTGGACCTTGTATATGTATCTATTATAACTCATATCATTAGAATGTGTACATGTTACAAGCCCCATAAAATGTGCATATATTTGAAGAACAAAGGCATTTGGAGATCCTAATAGTTCAAATAGATAATTATAGCCTTTTTTTTTGCTAATTTTGTAGTTCTGTCTTCTTTAATAGACATATAAAAGGCTCTAAAACTCTTAGAATTACTACTTAGATAATTAAATAATAACAATTCAGGTGTTTTGATAGAAACCAAATTGGCAAAAGCTAGAAAAAATAGATTCTTTTTCCAATTCTGTATAAGAGTTACTTGGTTTTGTGGCACAGCTCGTGGCAGTTGCACTTCTAACTCCCAGGCCATTCGTCTCTGGAAGTTCAAATCCCCCAGCAGTTCCATGGGAGAAAAATGGACAGTCTTTCCTCGTGTAGTTCACTGCATTGGAAACTCACTGGGTTGTGATCTGTGAGTCAGTTCCAACTCAGTGGCACTGAGTTATATACATAGTGGATTTTCAAAATTAATTGTTAAATGATATGCTTGCATATTTGTAGATAACATGCTTCAAGTATGTGTATATTTTAACTATAAAAGTATTCTATAACATTTCAAATAAGTAGTTGGCTTTTCCCTTTATTGCTTACAAGTTTTCAGTGTGACCTTTGAACCTTCCACTGCTTGGCAGATGACATGTAAATGCCAGTTTATATTAAATCACATCATTGGTTTGATACTTCCTATTTTGTTCCTACATTTTAGTAATTCACAATATGCCTTTTTATCAATCCCAGATGCACCATCTTAACAGAGTAATATGGTTCGACTATTCAGTTTTTAACTATAGGTTAATAAACATCACCAAGACTTAATGGGTCTGGTACAGATGTAACTGACATAATAAAGTAAGATACAAAGTAACTCTAAATGCCTTATAGTTCTTTAAGTCACAATAAACAACATTATTTTTATAATTTACAGTTTGGCTTATGAAAGGCAGAAGACTCTTAAATCTGTGTTATGCACCTGTGTGATGTATCAGAAGCAAAGAACTTATCTATGTTGTTATTGTTATGTGCCATTGAGTTGCTTACGACTCATAGCGACCCTGTGTACAACAGCCCTAAACTCTGCTCTGTCCTGTGCCAATTGCACTGTCCCTGACACTCCCATCCCAATTACCCCAGTCACTGAATCAATCCACCTCATAGAGGGCGTTCTATAGTTTTTAAAAAAAATTATTATTTTTATTATTATTAATTTTTATGTAAATTTACAGAGATTTTGTATTTCTATTTATTCATTGTTGCACTTTTCTCCCTCCCCACCCCTCTCTCCAGTTTGTTCTTCTCTTTGAAAAGTAAAAGAAAAATTCCTTCATTGTTATACAATCTCTCCCCCAAGTACTCCACTATGGAGCCTTTGTTCTGGACTCATTCCCTGCTTTATCAGTCACACAGTTAGGTGAAGTACTTCGCCAGTCTGGTGTGAAATTCTTCTCCAGTCTGGTGCGAGGGAGTTTGGCTTTAATTTTTAATCAGTAGGCTATAGTCCTAATGTGTTAGCTGTAGGATGACTCAGAAACCTCTGGAATTATAAAGGAATGATATGATGGTTCTAGACCTGATTACCCAGTACCTCTGAAGAGCTACTAACATGACCAAAATGAAGCTATAAGACAAGGTTCAATGCCTTGGAATGACATCACAAAGAATGAGAATGATTTAAAAAGACCATGTTGTCCTAATCCTTTCTGTACTATAATTTCCTGTCTAATTATAGTCAATCAGAGTCATGGCTGTTGAATCAGAATAAGTTTGTAGCTGACTCTTCTGCAGGTTTTCAGGGGCTATTAATTACCCAGAAGGATAAAGCCCATTTTTATCTCTCAAAGAAGCTGATCGATTTGAACTGTTTGCCTTTGAGTTGACAGCACAATTCTTTACTCACTAGGCTACCAAAGTTTTCAGAATCTGATGCCTTGTTATCTGATGTATTAACCCAGTGGCGTAAGGCCCCCTAGTTCTCTGTTGCTGGTCAAGTGAAGAGACCTCCAGTTAGCCAGATTTAACATGAAAAATATCTACTTAATATGTTGTTGTCGTTGTTGCTTCCCTTCAAGTCGAGCACGACTCATAACGACCCTATGAACAAAAGGCCTGAAGTTCCTCTGCAACTAACAATAATTATCAAAGTTCATAGAGTTTCCAGAGGCATGTTGTTTAGGAAGTGGAAAAATGTCTACCTAATATGTAACTTTAAATCTCCATGTAATGTCCGTTGTAAATGTTGTTTAGATTCTCCTTGAAAATGTGCAGTTATCAAGAAGTTGCTTCTTTCCTGTTTTTTATTAGTTTATTAGATTGATGTTGTTGTTATGTGCTGTCAAGTTGCCTGCAACTTATAGCAACCTTATGTACAGCAGCTCTGAAGCCTGCCCTGGCTTGAGCCAGGCTCACTGACTCCTACACATCTACCTCCATTGCCCTAGTTACTGTAACAAAATCCACCTCATTTGGGATCTTCTTCGCCTGCATTGTTCCTCAACCCTTCCAAGCATAGTGTCCTTCTCCAAGGATCAGTCCCTCCTGGCCACACTTCTTCTTGTCTAGCTAGGTATCCTACTTCTGTTCTCTGGAGCCTCAGAGGAATCAAACACCACTTCCAGTGTCAGTTCTTTGTATATTTGAAAATTACTAACATGTTACCTGTCTCTTCTCTATATTGTCATCTGTCGTCCTTTAACTGTGATGATCCATCTCTCAGTTATCACTCATTTAACTAGCATGGAGACAAGGACAGCAATTTTCCAGTTTGTTTTGAAAACATATTTTTTTTTCAATGCAATCCAGGTGAAAATGAGTGCTTTTGATAATAATGACAAATTATTTATTTTTACTGCGTGACAATATGACAGCACTGTGTGGCACTCACAGGTGGTCTTAGATTTCTAAATAGCAAGGAGACCATTAGAAATAGGGCACTGATCATTAAGTGTGATTCCTCCCTGGATATGATGTTCTTCTAATCACTGCTTGATAACATGATAGTGATAAAGGAAACCTTAATGAAAAAAGCAAAACAAAATTGCATAAGGAATCGCTTAAATTGCAAAATTGCTTAAAAACAACCAGTTCCCCATGGCTCAAAAGCTGTGTGGGCAGCTGATGGAAAACTTCTCTATGCATTTTACTTTGCATGAAAGAGGAAGAACTTGAATGAGTCAGTAGAAAGATACCTTGGTTCCCTCGGCTTCTGGAAGTTGTTCCAGTGGAAATAAAGAATTTCTCCCTGCATGCTTTCTACCTGACATCATGCCTAAGGGGCTCAGTGGGAGCTACCTTCTGTTGGTTCCCCTCTGGCCAGGGAGGCCCAGATATGTGGACTGTGAGCTTATGGTGCTTGTACGCCACCTGCACTATAATAGAAGAGATGGGGAAATCTCTCATTACTTTTTACACCCTAAACTTATAAAACATTATGATTCCTTTATCCAAAGATGTTTCCTACCTGACTGTACTAGAATGTTGTCTAACCCTGGTATCTTATCTGGCTCAGAATTATACCTCTTGCGCTCTGTGACATTTTGAGAAAGCATTAGGCTTCTAGAGCTGGATGGTAAGTGACAGGGGTGACCTAAAGCTTAAAGATATTAGGGCACAGGGTCAACAGGAAAGATGGGGCCATTAAATTTGTACAAAGGACTGCCTCCTCGCACTTGTGCTCTATTTTATCCCATTTCCTCTATCCTGTATTTAAGTTTCCCAGGAGAAATATGGACAGTTTCCTTCTGTGTGAGTGAGTTAACAGCTTCTGAAAACCAGCTGAGGGAGTCAGCTATGAGTCGATTCTGACTCGACGACACTTAACATAGGTTAATACTCTCAGGGCCTAAATGTAGAGCTTTATGGCTTCCTGTGTGGTTTAAACCATTACACAGAGAGACCTGGTGATCTACGTCTGTTCGGTCACAGCCTTGAAACTCCTTTAGGGCAATGATCTTCTGGGCACTTGGGATCACCGTGATTTATAGTAGACTTAAGAACACCTAACATCAGAAACACGCAAGACTTGTATTTTAGTTTTACCTTGTTGGATTTATTCTATCATTTTTCCACCCATTTTGGAACTTAATGGAGCCATTCAATATATTAGTGACTCTTCCTTGTTTTATGTTTTTCTTGCATTTGAGAAACTTGCTGTTGTTGATGGAAATACTGATCAGGGCAAGGTGAGGACAGAGCAGCAACTGGAGGCCATTCTGTACTTTGATATTGATTCCTTAATTAATACCCTGGTACAGTCATTTAATGGAAGTCATAGCTATCAAATAATGCCACTGTCCAGTGTATATTTCTGTGGTTTGAGAAATCAGAATAGTGGTTGCTGCTTGGTCACCACCAAGTGGTGGTTGGAGGGACATAGGAAGGAATTACTGGAAAAGACAGAATTCTAGAGTAATAGAAGTATTTTATATTTTGGTGGCATGTGGTTTAAAAGCCTGTATTGCTTGTTCAGAATAGCTCAAACCTTTCACTTAAGATCTGTGTACTTTGTGGTATGTAAAGCATATCTTAATTCTTGAAAAATACTCATTTAGAGCTTGGGTTACCAACTGCTAAGAATTAGAGATTGATTTTGCATATTAAAAACTAAGATTTGAAATACTGAAATAACTCAGTATTTGACAGTGATGAAAGCCAAAATAAGATGCAGAACTCAATCACAATTTTGTATGAATTGCTTTTTCAATTCATTCTTTGAATAATACATCTTTAGGTGTGGGATGGGAAATAATTTTCTCTAAGTAGTCTACTTAATAGTCAAAAAAGGTGGATAATAACATTACTATATTTAAGCGACATATTTGCAGTATATTTTTGTTTTATTCTATTTTGAAGCTCTTGGAAATTTGGGGTCTGTGTATAGTTTATCTGTAAGTGTTTTATGTAGAATGAAGAATGTCAGATATCATATTATCTGCTTTGTCCATGGAGAATTCCTTATAAATTATTCTTAGGAAGAACCCATTTTGAAGGTAATTTTTGTGTCAATCATGGCAACTTGTATAAATTGTGATTATATGAGGGAGTCACATATTCATTAATAAGGTGGTCATCACTGCAGTGGGATATAATGAAACAGAGAGGTTTTTCAGACATGCAGTGAGGATGTGGACATGCATATTTACATTCTCCATTTTTCACTTAGAAGTTCTACATTACTATTTAGGGTACCTTTTTATGACTCCTTTGAATATAATATACTTTTATTCTTATAATAAAATCAGAACATATTTTATCAGTATTGAAATTCTGAACCTAGGATGATGAAGTGATTTGACATAGATCATATCGCTAAATCTTTTACTCTATTCAAGCCTAGATAAAAACACCATCTCTTTAGTCATGTTGTTTAATAGTTTCTTCATCCCAACATCATGCTCCCAATTGGGAAAATTCCTAAGCAATTTTATGTGTTCTCCATACCATGCTAATATGGTATTATGTGTTGCCCTTGTTCTTAATATTTTTAATTGAGATATTAATGAAATCCAGCTCCTGTGTCAATCCTTTTTTATTACAGTGGCATTATGCAGTATATGCATGCCTATGTTTATTGTTCTTAATATTTTTAAGGACACATTTTATGTTTATTCTGGTTAAGCACTAGTGTTTATTCATGTTTAAGCAGTTGGCTGCTGAAGGTTGGCCATGCAAATCTACTCAGTCTACTCAAATGATAAAGACCTCCTCATCTACTTTCAAAAAGTCAAGTAAATCCTGGGGAGCTCTGATGGCCTAGTGGCAAGGAGCTGCAACTACAATCCCAGAGGTGCACGGTTCGAATCCACCAGATGCTCTGCCGGGGAAGGAGGGACAATCTCCTCCTGTACCAGTCAGATCTGATTTGACGGTATACTTACACAAAAATAAAATAAATTTTTAAAAAAGTGATTATTTAAAAAAAAGTCAAGTAAATCCCATGAGACGGTTCTCTGTCACAGAAGTTCACTAAGACAAGACATTAGCTCCCTCCTTGGAACCCAACAACTAGATTGTAAATTCTACTACTGTGCCTTCTGACCTTCTTACTTGTCTTACGAACCTTGGTTTCCTTTTTAAACTCTTAAAAAATAAGATCTGTTCTTTAAATGAAATTGTGTCCTATCAGCAAAATGCTATTTGTAGCATGTGATCTGTCATTTATAATAAAAAGTTTTTGGAGAAGATAATTTAAGAATAATGCAGATTCATTATATGATTAATATTCATGCTAAATTTTCAGTACACAGTTTTAAATTGGAATAGTTTTTCAGTCTGTGCTTATATTTGCTGGGCTTTTGGAACTCGCATACAAAATCATTGGAAATTAGCAAGGTGATGGTATGTAAATGAAACATCATGCAAAGAGGGAAAGAAGGTGAACATTGTCCTTGATTGACCTGAATTTGAGGCTCTGCCATTTTCTGGTTCTGTAGAGTGAGATGGATTTCCCCCAAGCTCTCACATTGCTTAAGGATCAGTTGACATGGATGGTAGGTCTGTGGAATGTAACATTCCCTTGATAATTTCAGTTTTTACCATTTTCCTTTATCTCATTGATATCTATTTATTGGTTCCTCCCCCGCCCCCCGCCTTGGCCTCTTGTGAAAGGAGCAGGTGCAATGTAAGGGGGCAATGGCCAAGTCTGACTTCTACCCACTCCCAAAATGGTAACCATCCCCATCAAAAATATTCATAGCAGCACACAGCTGTTAGGTCTGACACACCACTTCCCATGCTCCTGCACCTATTTTCATCGATTGCTAGGTCAGATATTCATTGTTGACTCACAGACTTTACTTAAAATTGTGGTACCAATAATGGGGTTTATTAAGGAAATATGTTAGGGAGTGGGAGAGGCGAAGAAGATCTCTCAATGCAAGTCCAGGTTTAGTCCAGCAGTACTAAGCCAAATTAACATCCAAACATAATTCCTTAATTACTAGAAGTTCTGGTTTTAGTTTAGCAACAAAAATTCAAGAAGCCTCTGGTTTTCCTCAATCATTCAGTAATGTTTGCCTCAGAGCAGTTCTGAGTCAGCTCCTCCTTCAGTCATCTGGCAAGAACAGCAAAACCTTTAACTATTGCCTTTATCTCAGGGCTCCTCTGATTATACTTTGCTACAGTTTCTCCACAGCAATGCCATCGTCTCTCTACCACCATCACCAGGGTCTTGCCACCAAGGTCTCACTCTCATTAGGGTCTTGATCAAGTCTCCCTCAATTCTTGCTGCTCGGTGTAGGAAGCACTCACTATTATTCTAGTCCCACAGCTGTTGATGATTGGCAAGACCATGTATCCGCACTTAAAATAGCTGGAGATCAGAGAGTGCTAACGTAATGATTTGTTGTTGTTATGTGCCATCAGGTCTCCTGTGACCCATTGTGACTTGTGACCCTATGTACAGCATCTCTAAATCCTGCCCTGTCCTGAGCCAGTCTCACTAATTCCAACACACCACCCCCATTGCCCCAGTTACTGTATCAATCCATCTCCTCCGGAGTCTTCCTCTTCTGTGCTGTCCCTTCTACCTTCCAAGAATGATGCCTTTCTCCAAGGACTTGTCTCTTATGGCCATGTGCCCAAAGTATTTGAGATGAAGCTTCAAAATCCTAGCCTCCGAGGAGATACTTGGTTTCACCCTCTCCAAGACAGACCTATTTGGTTTTTTTTGGCAGTTCATGGTATGTATGTTCAAGACTCTTTTCCAGTGCAACAATTCGAAGGCATTTTTCTGTCATCCTTAGTCAGCTTTCTGATGCACAGCAAGTAATTGTGAAGACCGTGGCCTGTATTGGGAACACCTTAGTCTCTTGACTGACATTGTTGCTTTTCAGTGTTCTGGTGAGGTGCCTGACAGCATACTTTCCAAATGTTATTTGTCTTTTGGTTTTGTGACTGCTAGTGTTAAGAGTGTTGATTGTGGAGCCGAGCAAGCTGTAATTTTTAACAACCTCAATTTCTTCTCCATCTCTCATGGTGCTTCCAATTGACCCAGTAGTGAGAGTCTTCTTGATGTTGAGATTCAATCTTTATTGAGGACTATAGTCCTTGACCTTCTGCAGCAAGCACTTCAAGTCTTCTTCAGTTTCAGCAAGCAAGGTTGTATCATCTGTATAACGTAGGTTATTGATGAGTCCTCCTCCAATCCTGATGCCACATTCCTCCTCTTAAAGCCCTGCTTCCCTACTGATCTATTCTGCATATAGATTGAAAAGAGGGAGACAGGATGCATCCTTGATACACTACCTTTCTGATTTTGAACCATACAGTGTTTCCCTTCTCTGTTCTCAGGACTGCTTCCTGGTCCAAGTATAGATTTTGCATAAGCACAATCAAGTGTTGTGGGATTCCCATTTTTAAGCGAACACCACACTTCTTATCAAATGTACCTCTGTTCACTGGATATTTAGAACATTTTACTCATGCATTAATTTGTTCAACAAATATTTACTGAATAACTTTTGTCTATATCAGTAGCTATTCCAGGCAATCAAGATAAAATGGTAAACCAGAGACCCTGTCTTCATGGAGCTTGTGTTCTATTAGGGGAGAGGAAGGAGGTGCATTAAATAGCAAACAAATAACAAAATATCTCAGGATGTCAAAAGAGCTCTATAGTAAAGACATTCAACTCCTAACCAAAATTCAGTGCTTTAAACCCACAAGCCTAATCCATTGGAGGTCATTCTGCTTTCATAAACATTTGCAATGTTGGAAATTTCATGGAGCAATTCTGCTGTGTCCCTCAGTGGTCAATAAGAGTTGAAATCCACTTAATGGCAGTGGATGGAGCTCAGGATAGTAAATCATGAGTTCCTTGTTTACTCTATGTAATACTATGTGAACTATTAGCTGCTCTTACTTTATTTTCTCCCTCTACCTGTTACTTTAGAGGCTTATATCCCTAGCTAATGCAGGTTTTGATGTTATGCTAGTGTTTTTGTTTTCTTTGGATGCAGAGAAGTCTTTTTATAACCTAGACTCTCAACTCCTAGGAGAAAGCCTACCTATAGAAGAATTGCTCTAGTTCTAGAGACTATAGTTTTTTTCAGTAAGCAGAGATTTATAAAGGGGATGGTAGACAGGTATGGCAAATATAGAGGCTTTGTGAGTCATGTCCTCATGTTAACAGTACACAGTTTCAAACAAATCATTAACAGCAGAAGGATTTATTAAAAAATAATGATAAAAATGGTTTCATGGAAATAATAATTTTTCTCTTCTCTCATAAAACTCATAGTTCACAGGGTAGCTATGATTTGTAATCAGCATTGAATTTGGCTTAGTTTTGATTATACTGCATTGAGCTAATGTTAGCAATTCCAGAGCAATTAAATGGCGGTAAACGATTATTCATAGAACTCTTCTAACATATGTTTACCATTCATAAATGCTGAGACTATTTCACAATGTCTATTTATCTAAAGTCTAATTAATGGGAAAATTCAAATGAGTGTGTTTGTTTGTATATGCACACATTGTAAGAGTACCATGCTGTTTCTCTAACATATGATCACCTTGACAATTTTTTAAGTTTTATGGTAGAATTTTAAAAGCACACCAACTATAATTAGAAAAGATTCAAATTAAAACTGTGTATAAAAAAATTTAGCATTAATATTAATCATGTAGTGAATTTGCTTAATTTTGATAAGAAGTGATTTGGGTCTTAAAACCTTTAGAGCAAGCATCCCAGGTGCCCTCTCCCTGCCTGGAATAAAGAAGAAAAACACGAATACACTGAAAAATTAAAAAAAATTACAAGGTTATAGTTTTATAATATCTACTGTGGAGAAGGTGAAGCTGGAGTGCTACTTTGGAGTCAAGGATTCTGAAGCTTCGTCTGACATACTTTGGACACGTTGCAAGGAGGGACTGGTCGTTGGAGACGGACATTATGTTTGGGAGAGTGGAGGAACAGCACAGGAGAGGAAGACCCTTGATGAGATGGATCAATTCTGTGATTGTGGTGGTGGGAATGAGTGTTTCGGAGATGGCAAGGTTGGCACAGGATAGAGAGGCATTTAGGGCTCTTGTACATAGAGTCGCAATGGCACATAGCAAAACAACTTTCTTTTTCTTTTTTT
>NW_006399907.1:1656527-1660405 GCF_000299155.1 Elephantulus edwardii | reverse complement strand
CACTGACAAAGGAGATTAATCAGAACTGGCTTTGACAAGCACTGTGGCAATTGGACAATTAAAACAGACTTGGGGGGGGGGAAGAAGAACGAACTGGGGATGAGGGTGGAGAAAATAGTGCAACAATGAATGAATGAAAACCCAAAATCTCTGTAAATGTTCATTAAAACTAATAAAAGTTAATTTTAAAAAAAAGAAAAGGTGCAGAGCAATACTCAAAGTATTTTCCTCTCCCCTGACTATTTTTTTTGAGTGTTTAAACTGACTGTTACATAGTTATGATCCTCCAGGCACCGTAAGCCATGACTTAGAAGCTTTCTTGTGGCAGGAAACAATGTGATGAGGACCATCCATGGGGTGGGTGAGATGATGACCCAAATGGTGCTCAGCAGAGGCTCTATCTTCCCCATGAGCGCACCTGATGTGCAGCCCAGCATCCACCCCATCAAACAGGGCGGCCCCGCAGAGCACGAGGATGTCACTGTGATGGACACCAAGCTGAAAATCATTGAGATTTTACAGGTATGTGGTACAATAGCCCTCTCTGGAATCAAGTCATAGTGACTGCATGTGGCATAGAGGAGAGCTGTTCTCCATAGAACTTTTAAGACTGTGACCTTTTAGAAGCAGAGAGCCAGGCCCTCTGAGTTGCCTCTGGCTTGATGTGAATTGACAAATTTCAGTAAATAACAACTTAACTGCTTGTTCCATCCAGGGATTCCACAATAGAAACTCCTCTCTCTGTCATTGTTACCAAGTCAAGTCTGAATCATAGCTGACTCTCCAGCAGGTTTCCAAGGCTGTGAATTTCACGGAACAAGGTTGTTTATCTTTTTCTGGAGGATTTTAACGACCAGAGAAGCCTCATCTTTGAGTTGGCAGCACAACTCCGTAGGGTCTACCCCAACAGAGCTCTCTAACAGAAACTATAGAAACAATAACGGGAACTAAATAGCAAAGACTTAATTTGATATAGTAGGAACTAAATAGCAAAGATTTAATATACTATGATAAGAAGAGCTATGCTTATTGATTTAATTAGTTACACCTTTTGTTCCAATGATTTAATTTTATTTATTTTTAATTAATTACAAGCCGAGTTTGAAATTTCATGCAGGCATTTCATACAATAGAGACTTAAGAGAAGGCAAAATTAGTGCTTGCATTCCAACATTTTTCTGTTTAATATGTAATAAAACATGATTCCATGTATCCAAATGTATGGCTACAAGCTACAGTAATGCACTTAAGTAAGTTTTATTCTTTAAATTATTAATTGGTTTTTGTATTTTATTTAGGTGACTATCTCTCTGTGTTTCTGCTTCCAAGAAGTTAGGGATAATATATTGTTAAGAAATTATCTTTCTTTAGTACCAAACTCTGTGAGTTTAAAGAGATGAATTATGGTTTTACACTCACTAGTTTAGCGAATAAATTTCCCATTACTATAGTTACCAATTTAAAGCATTTTTAAAATTTGGAAAGTAGTTTTATGACACCTTAATTACAGCATTTATTCTAGATTTGGAGAATGGAACTCAGGGCTTTCAAGGGTTTATTAAGATTCTGGATACAAGTTACTAAGTCTTTCATCATAATTTAACGCAGAATGAGCGACCAGAAGTAGGTTAGTCGTCCTGGAAGGATCTGCACATTTTCATTTAAAGTGATTATATTTATACTCATAAAAGGTTTCACAGTTCCTCCAGGAATTCCAAAGGCTGATTCCTGAGAAATCTTGGCAGGCCTCCCGACACTGTGATCATGACCCTGAAAAATCACTTTACATTTCCCTAGTCTCAAACTGAGACACGTAGCAGTTGCCCGATTCGTGCACCTAATGAGCTCCTAGCTCATGGTCATTCTGCTCAGGAGATTGCCTCTAAAATGTGTGACTTCATCTGAACCCACAGTTCCAGAAAAGCACCATTTTTCTAAACAGTTTCTATCAGCTAAACAAAAATAGTTGATCAAATTCACTATGGTGCAGCAGTTTGTGGCTGTCTGGTTTGCAGCCTCTTAAAGGCCCTTGATGCCTTTCCATTTGAACCTATGTCTGCTCCTGATTCTGTGTCCTTGTGTCTAGATCTTCCTCCCTGAGCCTGCGTTCCTGCGTGTGCAGCTTTTGAATATATTTCTTCTTGGAATCTCTGGAGCCACCGCCTTGTGCTTCCTGCCAACTGTTCTTCTCTCAGGCTTCTCTTTTCCATTGCAGCTTACCTCTCTTTTTCAAAAGTTTCTCTCTCCCCGCCCCTATTTCTCCCTTTTCTTTCTTTCTTTTTCTTCTTCATTTATTTTTGATAATTAAAAATACTAGAAAATTAACATCTTTATTAGTTCCATTTATAAATTACAACTCTAAGGTACTTTAAAAAATATTTTTAGCCTATGTAAAAAACTAAAGGAAAATGGATAATGTGCTTATTAACTGTTAATGAAATATTAATACGATGAATACTCATTAAATTTCATAAATATGTTATTTATTTTTACCTTTAGTTTTTTTTTTTTACTTAGGTTAAAAATAAAAACCAGCAACCCCAAAACTGCAAGGATTCGTGCATCTGCATTTTAACTGCTTCTCTCACGTTCATGCACAAGGCTACAAGGGCCTGTGGGTTTTTTTCCTCCTCTTTTCCCACAGCCACTCTCCTGTTTGAAAAATCTTTATTAACAAGAGTCAGTTCAACCAATACGTGCTGCTTTCACATTTTAGAAAATAGTTTCTTTGGTGTTTATTTTCTTCTCTAGTCAAAAGCAGAGCTTTTATCTGTCCTTGGCATCTTCTTAGTACCCTTGGAATCTGCCTCAGTACCTGCATTAACCGTTTGTTAAAAGAATCTAGCTGAAGGAGGGTGGGACAATGTAACAGATGCAACATCATGGGTGGCTGAGTCTTATTTCTACCTGCTTCATAAAATTGAACTGTCCTCATCAGTAATATCCACAGCAGCAAAGAGATCTCTCTCTCCTCCCCATACTCCTGCACGCCTTTTCACCTATCACTGGGTTTGATATTTGTTGTTAACTCATGGACTTTATTCACAGTTGTGGTACCAAGAGTGGAGTTTATTAGGGAAATAGGTTGGAGAAGCAAAGTAGGTTGAGTGGGAGAAGCAAATCTATGTTTTATTCCAACAGCCCTAAGTCACAGTTCCTCAGTTAGTCCAGGCTCCAGTTTGAGCTCAGCCATCAGCTTTTCTTCCCATCATCTGGCAAGAACAGCAAAATCTTTAACTGTGGCCTTTATTTCAGGGCTTCTCTGATTATACCTTGCCACATTTTCTCCATAGCAATGCCACAGTCTCTCCACCACCATTACTAGGATCTCACCACCAGAGTCTCACTCTTACCTGAGCCTTCAGATCTTGCTACGTAGTGTGGGAAGCACTCTGTCTCTTATCCTTGTCCCATAGATGTTGATGATTTATAAGACCAAGTTAGCTGGAGACCAGAAAGAGATAACATAAAGGATGTTGTTGTTATGTGCCGTCGAGTCGCTTGTGACTCAAAGCGACCCTATTTACAACAGCCCTAAACTCTGCGCTGTCCTGTGCCAATCGTACTGTCTCTGTTACTCCCATCCCGATTATCCCAGTCACTGAATCAATCCACCTCATAGAGGACCTTCCCCTCCTGCGCTGTCCTTCCACCCCTCCCAAGCATGATGTCCTTCTCCAACGACCGGTCACTCCTCACAACATGTCCAAAGTATGGTAGATGGAGCCTCAGAATCCTTGCCTCTAAGGAGCCACCCAGTTTAACCCTTTCCAGGATGAATTTGTTTGTTTTCCTAGCAGTCCATGGTATTCTCAATACTCTTCTCCAGCACCACAGCTCAAAGGCATCAATTCTCCTTCTATCCTCCTTGGTCATTG
>NW_006399907.1:1652209-1656427 GCF_000299155.1 Elephantulus edwardii | reverse complement strand
TACTAAAGTTTTTCCAAGCTTTTCTTGAATGAAGTTTACAGTCCTTGGTTTTAGTCCTAGGTCCATGATCCACCTTGAGTTGGTTTTTGCATATGGAGTGAGGTGGGGATCTTGTTTAATTCTTCTGCAGATAGTTTTCCAATTAAACAACAACTTTTTGACTCAGTCCTGCAGGGTCCCTCTAAGTCATAATCGACTTAAGGGCAAAGGATTTTGTTTGTTTTTTATTAAGCTCCATTATTATTATTATTATTTTTTAAACCAGTTGCTGTTTAGTTAATTCAAACTCGTAGTCACCTTTGGTGTGTCATAATAGAACTGTCCTCCCTGGGGTTTTCAGTGTCATTCTTTTTTTTTTTAAGGTAAATCACCAGGCCTTTCTTTGAAGACTCCTTCCTCCAGGAACATTCTCACCTCCAGACTTTTAGTAAGCCATGCAGCTTGTTATTTGCATCAATTGGAGATTCCAAATCTCTTATGCCTTGTATACATTCACATAACTGCTAGTGACTGTTGAGCTCAATAGTGCTCACTAAGCCATAAAATGACTGTTGAGTAGGAAAAAAATGAAATTGTAGGATTAATTCCTTGTTGCTTTTTTACGTCTCTGAAATTGGTGATGGAAACTTGGCTCATTGGAACAGTGAAGACTGAAAGTGTTCTCATCCCAGACACTGCCCACTGTGTATTTGTTACTTCTGTCCTTCTTTTGGGAACTCCCCTTAAGAGAATGAGCATTAGTGGAAATATTAATACAATTCAATAATGAAAAAAAGTGAAAAGTCCATTTGTTTGTCTTTCTGAGCTATGGCTTTTCTCTATTCAAATTGGTGTCTTTTTTTTTCCAATCAACTCATCAGGGTTTGTTCATAAATTTAGATTTTAGCTGTTGAGTTACTATAGAAGACAATTTGTAAAAGTTACTGTGTGCAAAGAATTTATAATTTTTTCTTAATAATCTTTTTTTAGTTGTATTAACTGATTATGTTTTAGAAAATAAATTTTAATTGGTTTTTTTGTGTGTTGTTGAGGACGGACCATCTTTGACATGTATGTCAATAGTCTAGAGTTGGGAGTTTGCCTATGAAATATAGATAACAGAAGCTTTGTATGTCAGTGATTTATGTGACATTTGACTTAGGTTTCCTCAACCTGTAATAGTTCACAGTTTGAGCACTTCTCATTACCATAACCAAATCCAGAAAATGTAGCATCTTTTGTTTTGAGGCCATACCTGAAAATGTCGGAGATCTTGTGGCTACCATGTGCTGGAGGCAATTAAGGATGTGGTACAAGTGGGATGAACCCTTTCATTTCACTGACAACGTGTGTTATAAATTATTATAATTCTGGCCTCTAGATTTAATTTCTTGGAGATAGGGTCTATATTTGGGAGAAAGAATTGTCTAGCTAACTTTCTAAGTAATTAGCATTTGGATTTAATGATTATTTCCCCCTGTAAATCTCAACAAGTTACAAACACTATGATTGCCAAGGATTTCTGTTTGAATCCAGGGTAAGAATAGTGAGAAAGCATCATTGAGAGGCTAAAACACACACACACACACACACACACACACACACACACACACACACACACACATATATATATATATCTCAGATAAGTTGACTGGTTGAGTACTGGTGATCCAAAACGGAATCCCTGTAGCAAATGTGTATGTGTGTGTGTGTATGTGAGGTTTGGAAATAATGGAATGTGGTGATGGTTTGAGTCACAGACAGTGAAACATTCTGTCTCTAGATTATTCTAAAAACAAAAAAAACCTGACGCTATCTCAAATCCTTTTGCCCCAACTCTGTCCAAACTTGGAAATTACCTCTTATTATTATTTTTTCTCTTCTCCTTCCCCTGCACTCCCACTTTTTTTTTCTTCTTATAGCAGTTAGTAGTATAATAAAAGGTTTCAGACTGTCAGAAGGAACACCCACGCTAATTTTTGCCCAGAATATGCCACCATTCTGGGGGAAAAATGTTACTTCTTTTCGTACTCTAAAATATGCAGTTGAAGTGCCACACCCACACTAATCTTGTGTGTGGATAGCACAATCAGTTTGACAAGATTTTTCACCTTCATTGTGTTTAGTAATAGTAGTTTACCAGTGGCTTGGTTATAATTGTGGTCTGTACTATCAAGACGCTCTTGAATAGTTTTTAAAGTTGTTTGTTTGCCTTTCGATCCTGTAGGCATTCCTGTAGAGTGTGTGCGCATGCATGCATATCTATCGATCTATCTATAGATACATATTTTTCCCCATGCAGATCCTAGGCCTTTATCTCATCCCATTTTATTTCCATTTCTCTTGCTCTTGGTTACAGCCTGGGATACTTTGGAAAATGAACATTCTTTGTCAGATACTTCGGTTTTTGCCTGAGGCGAAGCTGTGCGAACACCCACGAAGGCAAGACCACTGTTCTGAAAGGAGAGTCCACAGCTATTGTTTTGGCTCCTTGTTGCTTGTTGTAGGAATTTATAAATGAGAACCAGTAGTCAGGCTGGAGAATGTCAATGGGGCTACTTTGATACAGCCAAAACCCTGATGGCATAGTACAAAATGCACAGGTCTGCTGACTAAAAAGGCCAGCAGTTTGAATTCACTAGTCAGTATTTAGGCGAAAGATATCTATGTAGTCTCTTTTTCTGGTAAAGCCTTTGAAACTTGACTGAGGGCCTTTCTGAGTCAGAACTAATATAGCAGTAATGCATTTGATTTGGTTTTATTTTAGTATAGCTATTCTGTGTTCTCAAGCGACTCAATGACACATAACAACAACAATTCTGTGTTCTGGGGACGCTAGTGGCCTAGGGAGCAAAGAGCTGTGCTGCTAACCCAAAGGTAAGCAGTTTGAATCTACCAGCTCTTCCTCAGGAGAAAGATGTGAAATCTCCTCTCATGTGATTTACCACCTGCAAGAACCAACTGTGCATTGAATCTGGCTCCATGGTATATAACAGCAATGTTCTGTGTTTAGTTTCGGGACTTGGTGAATGTTATCAGTCAATGAATAAGTAAACAACTATACTCTGGAGAAGAAATTGGAGAGAACTTTCTCTCATTGAAAATTACTATGTTTATCACCAATTTGTTTTCTTTGTTACTTAGATCATAACTATTTTAATGTTTGTATTCTAGTTTCCCTTTCAAACTGAATGGTGGGTTGGGGAATAAATTTACTAATACAAGTTTCTTCTCCATTTGAGACTCTCTTAAAGTGAAGCTATAATCATCATCTTGCAGGATCTTTCTATAAAAGTTATGAAAGAAAGCAAAAGGTGCTGATGAGTCAGTTATAACTCATAGCGACGCAACAACAGATCTGCACCCTCTCCTAACCTGTACCATCCACACAATCTCTGACACATTCAAGCTCATTGTTGCAGTCGCCATGTCAGTTTACATGGTAGTCTTTCTTTCTTTGGCTGTACCTCTACTTTTCCAAACATGATGTTCCTCCCCAAGAAGTAGCCTCTCCTAGTAACATGCCAAAAGTATGTGAGATGAAGCTTTATTATCTTTGTCTCTGGAGCACTCAGACTGCACCTTCTCCAAAACACGTATGTTTTCTCTTTTGGCAGCCAGTGAAATAGCATTCTTCTCAACCACCACAGTGGAAAGGCATCAGTTCTTCTGCCATCCTTGTTCATTGTCCAGGTCTCAGATGCATATCGAATGACTAAAAAGACTCTGGCCTGAGTTAGGCATGCCTTAGTCCTAAAACTGACACCATTAATTCTCAATAATTTGGAAACATAGCTAACTGCATACTTTCCTAGTGTAATATGTATAAAAGGATGGGATTAAGAATCTGAGATTTACCAGTTGAATGGTTATTTGTAATCTTAGAAGTTTTACTTGAAATTATTTTTTATACCTTTTTAAATAATTGGAGCCGTGATAATTGGTAGAGTTTACAGTGCTACAGAAGAACTTGACTTAGATATAGAGTCACTAAAAACTCATCTTCTTTGTACTATTTGAGTCCTGAGCAGAGGAAACATTAATTTTTATAAACTGGTCATTTTGAAACATGTCTGTGATGTCTTGACTTCATCTTGAACATGACTGGGTAGTAGAAGAAATAAAAAATGAAATTAACAAGTTTCATGAGGGTTGTAGAGTGGATTATATTTGGGGCTAGGGGGTGGGGTTTGGGGAGGTGCGGGGGGGGATTGTGTACCAATGAGGGAGTTTTTCTTT
>NW_006399907.1:1649735-1650833 GCF_000299155.1 Elephantulus edwardii | reverse complement strand
ATGGTATTCTCAATACTCTTCTCCAGCACCACAGCTCAAAGGCATCAATTCTCCTTCTATCCTCCTTGGTCATTGTCCAACTCTCTGATGCATAACATAAAGGATAGAAAAGCCAAATTTTAAGCTAACACCTCAAAAGATCAGCAGCTTGAATCCATCAGCTTCTTCACTACAGGATAAAGGTGTCCAATCTCCTCCTGTAAAGATTTATAGCCTTGGAGAACCTAATGGAAGGTTATGATGAGTCGGAATAGACTCAATGGAAGTGGATATTTTCTCTTATAGGTGATTTGTCTTATAGTATAAACAATATGATAGATGAATAAAAAGGGTAAAATTGGCTCCAGAGAGCCAAGAAAAGTTTAATATAAAAATATTTAAAATTTTACCTTTATATCTAATATTATTTCTTTTATGTTGTTATGTGCCGTCGAGTCGCTTGCAACTTATAGCGACCCTGTGTACAACAGCCCTAAACTCTGTCCCGTGCCAATCGTACTCTCTGATACTCCCATCCCGATTATCCTAGTCACTGAATCAATCCACCTCATAGAGGACCTTCCCCTCCTGCGCTGTCCCTCCACCCTACCAAGCGTGATGTCCCTCTCCAAGGACCGGTCTCTCCTTACAACATGTCCAAAGTATGTTAGACGAAGCTTCAGAATCCTTGCCTCTAAGGAGCAGCCTGGTTTAACCCTCTCCAGGATAAATCTGTTTATTTTCTTGGCAGTCCAAGGTACATTCAATACTCTTATCCAGCACCACAGTTCAAAGCCATCAATTCTCCTTCTATTCTTCCTAGTCATTGTCCAACTCTTTGATGCTTAACAAGTGATTGCAAAGACCAAAGCATGTATCAGACTCACCTTGGTCTCCAGAGTGACGCCATTGCTCTTCACTACCTAGGGAGGTCCCTCACAGCAGACTTTCCAATTGCAATACATTTTTTTATTTCCTGACTGCTGGTGCGAAGAGTGTTGACTGTGGAGCCGAGCAAACTGAAGCTGTGAACAATCTCAATCTCTTCGCCATCCATCCTGACACTGCCAATTGGTCCAGTGGTGAGAATCTTTGTCTTCTTGACATTGAGCCTCAGTC
>NW_006399907.1:1638031-1649440 GCF_000299155.1 Elephantulus edwardii | reverse complement strand
TTCCATTCTTCTCAGAGTCGTCCACAGTTTGTTATGATCCACACAGTCAAATGCCTTTACATAATCAATGAAACACAGATAGACATTCTTCAGGTATTCCCTGCTTTCAGCTAAGATACATCTAACATCAGCTACAATATCCCTAGTACCCCCACCCCTTTTAGACCCAGTCTGGACTTCTGGCAGTACTCTGCTGATGTGCTGTGCCAGTTGTTTTTAGATAATCTTCAGTAGAATCTTGCTTGCATGTGAAATCAATGAGATCGTTCTATAGTTTCCACACTCTGTTGCGTCACCCTTCTTCAGAATGGGAACAAATATAGATCTCTTCCAGTCAGTTGGCCAAGTGGTTGTTCTCCAGATTTCTTGGCACAACTTGGTGAGCACATCTGTTAGCTGAAATATGTCAGTTGGTATACCATCTATTCCTGGGGCCTTATTTTTTGCTATTTCCTTCAAAGCAGCTTGAACTTCCTTTATCACCCTAGGCTCTTGCTCGTATGTGATTTCATTAAAGTCTTCTGTGTCTACAAGTTTCTTTTGATACAGTGTCTCAGTATATTCTTTCCATCTTCTTGTATACTTCCTGGATCATTCAATACTCTGCCTAAAGCATCCTTGATTATAGCAACTCGAGGTTTCAATTTGTTCTTCAGTTCCTTGAGCTCAAGAAATCCTGAGCAAGTTCGACCCTTTTGATTTTCGGACTCCACTCCTTGCACATTTCATTGTAATATTTTGCTTTGTCATCCGTGCTGCCCTTTCGAATCTTCTATTCAACTCTTTAGTATCTTGAATTCTTCCTTGTGCTTTGGCTTCTCTGCCCTCCAGTGCAATCTTCAGAGTTTCTTCTATGTGAAAGAAAAATAATGCTGAAGAAAAAGGGGATATAGTGAAAAGGGGATATAGAATATGAGGAAGCCTGAAGGAGACTGAAACTATTCTGACCTCTTGGAACAGAACCTGAGAAAGAGAAAGTGAATGGGGTGGAGGACAGAAGACAAAAGAAGGGATATGTGGCATACATAGCAACAAGGTTACATATAGTGCCATGCTCTACCAGTTTTCCTAAAACTAGGGTTATTGCTTGTGTATTGTTAAATTGGAACTGACTGGTGAAATGAGATGAAATTGGGTTTTCAGATGCAGTTAATCACATGGGAGTAGTTTACTCATCTCTCTCTCCTATAGACCAGCTGGTGGATTTGAAACATGTGTCTTGAGGATTGCAGTGTGGCTTCTTACTACAAGGTCACCAGAGTTCCCTTTAGTGACCATGCCAATGATCATTGATATGAATGTCTTTTGAGAGTGCAGGTTGTTGTTGGTATGTGCCAGCAAGTGAATTACACTCATAGCTGACCGACCCTCCAGGGGGTTTTAGAGACTGAATTGCGTGGGAGGAGATTGCCTCTCTTTCTCTTACAGAGCAGTTAATTTCATGCTTTTGGGTTGCAGCACAATTCCTTACCACTAAGCCACAGAGCTCCCTGAGAATGTAGCAGACATTCTTGATAATTATAGCGTGATAAAATGTTAAACAGCAACTGTCTCAGGGATGGAAGGTAACCTATGCTATACTGTTCTTTTATTGTTTGCCTTTTCAACCGAGAACTCTGTAGCATCCATCTACTAACTTTCCATCTCTGGTTTCCATTGTTTTCTGTTCCATGTGTTAGCCTTTTAATATTTTTCTTTTTACTCATCTAAACAAAGCTTTATTTTATTATCTCTACTTGATTATTATCTTTTTAAGGGCAGTTAATTAATGTTTTATTTCTTGTATTTTTCAGTAGAAAGCTTTATCTGACATCTGGTTGCTATCTGTGAATCAATTAATGAGAATAAGGACAATACAAACCTAAGAAAAATGAGCTCCAATGAGAAATCACTGATAAATGGGTGATTTTCCTTAAGCTGTAGCTATTGTGGTACAGTCCCTAGGAAATTGAATTGCTAACCTAAAGGCCATGCCTCTCTGGTAGTTTGAATTTATGAATGAATAATTCTGCAGGAGAAAGATGAGCATTTTCCTGCCATTTAATTTATTGCTTCAGCAACTCAGTGAAGGTTTGGGTCGAATCCACTGGAAAGCAGTGATAGTGTTTATGCTGCCCCTTCTAGCCCCTCTGCACGTCTGATGGTAGCAGAGCTGGAATCAATACTATGGTAGCTGAAGGCTTGTCCTATGTGCACTTGGGAAGGCCACAGAGCCAGCATTCTCCTCTCAGTGCCCACAAAAATTGCAAAAGGTTTAATGAAATCATGTCATCCAGACCCGTTTATCTCTACTGGGAAATTTCAGAGAGAAATGGTAGGGTGTCGAGTTTTCTTGTTTTCCAGAATGACTGTATTTGCTGGCATTTGACCGCCTGGAAGAGGATAGTTTCCTTTTGTCTTAGGGCTGCTCAGCATGTGTGCAACTGAAGTTTTATGGGTTTACAGGAGAGTTTCTAACTAGTTCATTTGGAGTAACAATATTCATTATTCTTGGTCTTGCATAATAAATTACTTTAAAAAAATTTTTTTAATAAAAGATAATACATTCTCTTAACTGTTTCTTGCAGTTTATCCTGAGTGTCAGGCTGGATTATAGGATCTCATATATGCTCTCTATATATAAAAAGGAGTTCGGAGAGAGCAATGAAAATGCTGAAATGTCTGCCAGTGGCTCGCCGGACACATTACTACCATCAGGTAACACCTCAATTATTGTGACAGCCTTTACACTCTGTAACATGTCTTTCTGAGAACTTGAAAATATCTTTCTTTTCTTTTTCAAAACTTAAGAATACTTCAATGATAAGAAAATGTAAAAATAATCTCCACCTATGACATGAAAGAACAGACTTACATTAAATAATGTGCTGAGAATAGGATGAAATTATAAGCTGTTATTTAGTGCCAGCTCTTCTCAATACATTTCTTTTGTAATCTTCACACCTCTTTGCCATAGACAAGCTATTTCTTTGTGCCATTTTACAGATGAGTAAAATAAGGTCTGAGGGATTAAGCTACTTGCTAAAGATCATGAAAAAGAGTGCAGCAGGGGTCCTCACTGTAATCTATTTAAGCTCACAGTCTGATGCCAGGGGAATGAATTTCTCCGCCTGCATCAAAGCGCAGTTTGAAATGCAGCTGTCATAAGGAAAGGTGCTTTTAAGCACCACCACCCAAATGGAGTCAGTCCTTGATGTTCCCCACTGGCTGATACATGTACTGGTTGTACAATGCACTGGTTGTACATTTTCACTGTGTATGCACTACAGATGGGAAGCTTCACTTGTCATGTTTAAGAAATGTCACGATGAACCGCTTCTTGTGTTTGAGTGTTGAAATATCACGAGAATATAAAAATGATGTAAAAATGTTATAACTGTGGTAAGAACGTTGAAAACTAACGAATATTAAAAGACCATTTTCAGTATAGTTCTGGCCTGTCAGGGAAGGTTGAAAGCTGTAACTTGATAAAGACTTATACAGTTAACAGTGTTGGAGTTCCACTCCCCCCTGTTGTTGTTTGTTTTGTTTTGAGGCCAGGTTTGTATGCAGATATAAAAATATTCTCCTAATGCCATGCAGTGCTATAAACCCTCCTCCTCTATTTGCTCTAGTTAGCTTGACAGGAATGGTTCAATAACTGTAAATATGCAGTAACAACAGGGACCTCATCTGCGTGGACCTCATCACACACTGTCTGCATCATCAGAATCACCTCTAAGGCTGCATGCCTCTACAGACAGGGTTAAGCGTGGCTAAGTGAGAAGTCCTTTTTGGCACATTCACAACAGTGTTGCTTTTATGCTTCCCAGAAGTTCAGAACCCCAAAGTGCTGCTTCCAGGAATGATATGGCAGAACCAGAAAATCTTGCTGGCGGTTGCATTGACAGTGGCATAAAAATTATTGGCTCCCAGAAACCTGACTTCTGGAAACATGAGCTCTAAGTGTCAGTAAAGGACAAGAGGAAAAAGCTAGGTGCACATCAGAAGACAGTCCTCTCTGATTTACCTGATTTTTTCCCAGTTTTCAGAAGAGATGCGTATCTGAGAGGATTATTTTTCTTTTCTTACATCTAGCTGTTTTCTTTTTATGCTTACTTTGGGTGACAAAGAAATGGTATATTTGTCATTTAAATATGTCAACCTAGTAAGAATATTTTCAAGATATTAATAGTAGGAAAGAACGAGAACTTTCTCAAAATAGAAAATAGAACTTGAAATAGAAAAAAAATTATACAATGGCCCCACCTTGCCTTGGCTACGAGAAAAAGCTATGGCTGTTTTACAAGTACATTTTGGCGAAAGACTATGTTCTATGGATTATAGCAGATAGTAACTAATGCACTTCCATGTCATCACCCATGCAAATGGCTATATGTTTATATTATGTATCCAATGATATGTGTACAAACATAGGGTATAATACATAATATAGATACAGAACCTTTATAAGTAATACTTTCTGGTCTTTAAGTGTATCTTAGATCATAGTAATAGATACTCAAAGAACTGTCAATTTCATTTTCAATTATTGATGTCTAACGGGATCTGTAGTAGCCTAAGGGTAGTTGTTGCAAGCTCAAAGACAGGAGGTTCAAACCTACTAGCCTCTTTGCAGGGGAAGGCAGACAGTCTCCTCCTGTGCAGTATATAACATTTGAACCCCTGCTAACGGGTCAGCTTGGAGTCATTTCTAACTCAGTATCACATAACAGCAAACAGCAGCAGCAGCAGCAGCAGCAGCAACAACAAGAAGTGTAATTATATAATAATTAAAACAGTTAATTTACTTTTGGTGGGATAAAAAAAGTAAGAAAAAAACACTATTCAGGCAAACATAAGATTACTGTAAATATTAGAAGTTTTAGCTGTTGTTGTGTACTGTCGAGTTAGAATAGACCCATAGTGGATCCTCTGGCAGCTTTTTAGAGCTAGTTAATCACGTGGGAGGAGCTTGCCCATCTCTATCCCATGGAACAGCAGGTGGTCTTGAAACACATGCCTTTAGGATTGCAGAGCAGCATCTTGCCACTAGCCCACCACACGTTCAATTTAAGATATAATAAAAAAATAAAAATATTATGATTTATCTTTACAGCTATCGTTCCTGATATAGATGAAATTGCAGCTCAGGCAGAAACTATGTTCGCTGGAAGGTATAGTAGTATTGATATATCTTTATGTTAAAGGTGAATAAGATTTTACTTAAATTTTTTATCCACACCTTGCTATTGTTCATCCCTTATTTATTTTCATGCTTTCTATTATTACTACAAAATTTTTGCCAGAAGTGGAGCTACTGATGTGTGGTAAAGGTGAAAATATAGCTTTTCTTTACATCATGTTATAAAAGCAGAACTCCCAAAATTCATTACCATGAAATCAATTCCCACTCATAGTAACCCCAGAAGGCAGAATAGAACTATCCCATAGATTTACCATAACTGTCTTTCTATACATATGCACACTGTCATACTTTTCTTTATTGGAGTTACTGATGAGTTTGAATGGCTGACCTTTCAGTTAGAAGTTGAACCACTTTTAACTACTATGCCTCCTCAAAAAAAAAAAAGAAAAGAAAAGAAAAAAGTGAGATGACATCAGTGTATTGGACTTTGCATTGGTTTTCTTTCTCCAAATAATCATAGCATAAGAATACCATTTAACTCTCCTGGTCTCCTGGAAAATATTGTTTCTCTGCATCTTAAAAATTGGAGGCAAGGAAATAACTTCTTTTAATGCTATTATTAACTGATATGTGAAAAATAAGACTATTTTCTGCCCATTGGAAATATCTATTATTAAAGAAAAAACAATGCCTCTGGCATGACTACCCTCTTACTGTCAGGAACTCTGTCATTTATATTTAAATTTGTTTTACTCTTTTTCGCAAATGAAACTTGTAGCAGTCAAAAAGAAAATGTTAAAAGAAAGAAAGAAAGGTAGCTATCCAAGGCAAACACTATTGAATTTCTAGAGAATATTTTATTATTGATTTGACATGAAAACCTTAAGAAATAATCTATAATTAGTGCTTTGTTCTAGTTTTATTTTTGGTAGAGAAAGAAGAATAAAGAATTATAAGACTCAAATAAAATAAAGAATTATAAGAATAAAAAAAGGATTTTTAGTTCTTGTGAACTTTACTTAATATGTAGTGTCACTAGAAAAATATATTCTAAAAATAATAGCTATCACATTTGACAATAAACTGTTTTTTTCATATACAGTGGCCAGTGATGTTACTTATTCCAATCATGTTTTGCTACTTTGATTTAATCAATTAATAGAAAACTAATTGTCTGTTGTTAGTTGACTCTGACATAAAGACTCCCAGAGATTTTATGGACAACAGAACAAAATGCAGCTCATTTCTTTGTCATCCCCATAGTTACTATCGTGTCCAAGTCCATGTTGTGACTGTTTTGCTAACGTGTCTCACTGAGGGACTCTCTTACCCTGCCTGGTCCTCTGCTTCACCAAATATGCTCACCAGTGAATTGTTGTTCTGCATCATACATTTAAAGCAATTGCTTTAGACAAAACTTTTTAGTAAACCTTTGACCTTCATTGGTTAATTTGTGGAAGTGTATTGCTAGACCTTTTTTTCCCTAGTCTTCAGTCTTTTCTAAAATTTGCTTATCTTGGGCCGTATTATTGGCCCATAAGTGCTTTTTGATTCTTAATCAAATTATTTTGGATGCTTAATTTTTATTAGGGTCTCAATGCCCAACTCATTCTAGTCAGCTTAAACTGATTCTCATCAGTTTAAGTACTAGAAGTCCCTCATCTTGGAAGCCCCTTCAGCCCTTAGGGAAAAATTAGACAGTTAATCACCCATCTTTTCAAGTGTGTGTGTTTCCTCATCAATTAAATGAAGATGGGGGAATAAAGTAAAAATGTTTTACTTTTTAAATAGCCTAACTCTAGGGGGAAATAGAATTCTGAGGATCTATATCCATTTCAAGAATTAATTTGATCACTAAATAATAGATGTTATGTAAATAGAAGTTATGTTAGAATTATTTTTTTGCTTTATAGAAAGGAAAAAACCCCAGTTCAACTGGATGATGAAGGTGGCAGGACATTTCTGCGGGTGCTCATCCACCTCATCATGCATGATTATCCTCCTTTGCTGTCAGGAGCTCTGCAGCTGCTGTTCAAGCATTTCAGCCAGAGAGCGGAAGTGTTACAGGCGTTTAAACAGGTACTGATGAGGGACTGTCACAGCGCGATGGGTGAGGCTCTGAGAATGCTGTTGGTAACATGCACCCTGAGTGAGAATGTGTGGCTTTTCCTAAGGACATTGTTTATTTGTTGGTTTGTTTATACATGTATACATACATACAAACATACATACTTTTTAAAGCATGAGTGGCCTTGACTGATACCAAAATGCGATCTGTTGTAGAAAGCATTTCCCAAACAGGATAGTTAGTTAATATTTTTCTTATAAATTACAGATATTAGGATTTAGGAAAGCACTTGGGTATAATACCAAATTAGCAATTTTGTTGCCACAGCTTGCATTTTGGTGCAGTTTCCACTGATAAATTTGGGCAAGACAAGCAATAATCCTGAAATAAATGTTTTTAACTAAATGACACATCAGGCTAAGATGATAACTGCTTTGGACGTCATTATTTTTCTTTTTTATCATTATATAAGGTACAGATCAGTAATGCCTACATGCTTATATGACTTATTAATATTGAAGGGAACTTTGACCTTTGTGAGGAAGTTGTTGTTGATTGATTTGGAGTCGAGCACGACTCATAGCGACCCTCTGAACAAAAGGCCTGAAGCTCTTCTACAACTATTGACATTTATCAAAGTTCATAGAGTTTCCAGAGGCATTTTGTTTAGGAAGTGGATGCCAGTATGAGGAAGTTATGTGTAAATATATTACTTAGAAGGCTAGGAATATGACTATAAGGAGCACTGATGACTTAGTGGTCAGGAGTTCACTGCCAACTCAGTGGTTGCTGGTTCTAATCTGCTGGCTGCTCCATGAGAGAAAGATGGGCACTTTCCTCCCATGCAGTTTACTGCCTCTAAAAACCAGCTGGAGGGTCTCAGCTATGGTTGCTTTCCAATTTGATGGTACCTATCAACAACAATAATGTGTATGTAATTATATATATGTCACTTACTATGTAGTTAAAGAAAACTTTCAGGTTAGATTTTATATATCTCTTTTATCCCCACTTTTGTCTATTGCTTTCTAAATAGGTAAAAATCTCAGCAAATTGATTTACAGATATTTTAGGATATCTTTTAACTTAAATTACTGAACTATATCTTTTATAGTGCTATTTTCTTTTCCCTTTAAAATTTTTTCTAACATGAGAATATATTAGTTAGAGTTTTAAGATGGTTCCAGGTGAATTTTCATGGTTAATAGACATCTAAAATAATCATTAAATTTCCCCAAACACTAAATTTTTGCAATTCAACTAAATTCAACTCATTGCCATTAGATTGGAATTGATTCATAGCTGAGCCTATAGTGGTTTTCATGGGGTGTAAATCATGTGGGAAGAGATTGCCATCTTTCTTTTATGGAACCATTGGTGAATTGAAACTGCTGTGAAATGTGCAAGTTTTGTGTTGGAAGTGTAACTCTCTACAGACTATGCCACCATTAAGCCTTATCGAAATGACAAATATGTTTATGGACTTGGGAATTTAGGCATAATGGAAGTAGGAATAAAAGAAATTCTGTAAGTGAGTTAATACTTCTAATTCTTCTATTTTCAGGTGCAATTGCTGGTCTCCACTCAAGATGTTGATAACTATAAACAGATCAAGGCAGATCTAGATCAGCTTCGACTCACTGTGGAAAAATCTGAGTTATGGGTTGAGAAGAGTGGAAGTTACGAGAATGGGGAAATGGGGGAAAATCAAGTCAAAGGTGGTGAGGAGCCAAATGAGGTTGGTTTTAAAAATCTATTTTTAAGTAATCCAACCAATGCCTTTTCATTCATGTTGTCACTGTTAGGTTCCATGAAGTTCTCCAGCTCCTAGGAACCTGTGGACAACAGCTTGAAACATTGCCTATCATGCATCGTCCTCATACTCTCCACCAAAATCACACCCATTGTTGCTCATTCTTGTAAATAATATTTGTGATTATATGCCTTATAGTCAAACCTATTTATAAACCTTTTTTTTGAGCAAGAGAGTATATAATTTCCATTTGCTAAATCACTTGGTAAGTCTATGCTTCATTTAATTCTTGTTGATTTCTACTACTCTTTATGACATCTGTTTAATTTTTAACTCTCCTTTACATGGTAAATTTTATAATCAAAAGAGAATTAGAAGAAGAGAAGAAAAAAAAAGAGAGAAGGTGCTGAAATTTGAGGGAAGGCTTAACTTTTAGTTGTCAACATTCACTGAGGTTATTTATTGCCAAACCGTAAAAAGATTCTGTAAAAATTATTATAATATTCTTATATAATAGTAAATAAAAATATAAGTGGAAGGACATTATGCCACGACAAATGTCCTAGAAACCTATGCTTAATCAGAAGTATAGTCAAGTGATGATCTTATGTTTTCTTTTAAAATAAATTTTAATGTTTCTTTTAAAGCAGTATTTTAATATATCGGATTAGATGGACTACTAACAAATTAAAAATTAACAACCCTTACATATATATCTGGTATTTTATTTAGTTTTGTTTTTCATTTGTAAGAATGTAAACTATTTAGAGCTTTATCTAGCTCAAGTTTTGTATTTGCTGGAGTATTCAAAGCATTTTAGTGTAGTGGGTGATGCTAGAGCAAGAAGTAATTAGAGTAATCAAATTATGCTAAAAATTCTGAAAGGTACTGAGAAAGAGACTTGATGCCTTTGTGGTGCTGGAGAAGAGTATTGAGAATACCATGGACTGCTAGGAAAACAAACAGATTCATCCTGGAAAGGGTTAAACCGGGTGACTCATTGGAGGCAAGGATTCTGAGGCTCCGTCTAACATACTTTGGACATGTTGTAAGGAGGGACCGGTTCTTGGAGAGGGACAGCATGCTTCGATGGTTGTATCGGAGACAGTGAGATTGGCACAGGACAGAGCAGAGTCTAGGGCTGTTGTACATAGGGTCGCTATGAGTCGCAAGTGACTCGACGGCACATAACAACAATTGTAACTAAGAGGTTACTACTTTTTACCAGTTTGCACTAATTATCACTTACCTACACAAAAGTTTTAACTGTTAAGAATTTTTTTTCCATTTGATAATTTAAGAAAGTAGAATTTATATTCATGGATAATTTTTTTGACTAGTCTACTTAAATCACACACCATCACCACCTCCAACCAAAAGATTTATACCCTTGACAACAAATGAAGAACTGACATGAGTTATCATTGATTCCACTATAGAAGGGTTTTGATTTCTCATTCTTCTATTACATATTTAGTAGTTGTTATAAACCAAGCTTTGGTGGCCTGGTGGTCAGGAGCTCTGCTGCTAATCGAAGACGTGCAGGTCAAGTCCACCAGCTACTGTGTGGAAGAAAGAGGAACAGTCTCCTCTCATGTAGTTTGTAGCCTCTGAAAACTCATGAAATAGTCAGTTATGAGTTGGGCTCTATGCTATGGCACATATCAAACAACATCACCAAGTCTAAATAACATCACCAAGTCTAAAGATATTATTGTGCTTTGCTTAAAGCATTTAGGTGCTAATCAAAAGTTTGGTGGTTTGAAATCACCAGCCACTTGTGGAAGAAGGATGAGGCAGTCTACTTCTGTGAAGATATGTATATCCTTCAGAACCCAAAGGGGCAGTTTCAGCCTGTCCTTCAAGGTCACTGTGAGTTGAACTTAACTTTATAGCAGTGGATATGCATTACATCTTAGACATTTGCATATGTGACATCTCTTTTGATGTCACAGCACTATCTGGAGATGTAAAATTTTCTCAGTTGTACTGAGAAACTCAAAGAATCCCAGTTTCTTAATGTCATTCAGCTCAGTGTGATTCAATCGAGATTTGAATCTTTTTTTTTTAAATAAATTACAAGCTATTTAATGTAAGATTATATCTTCTGACATATTAAGATATTAATAGATGTGTTCACAAATTGTAGTGCCTCTTCATTCTGAAAATATCTATTCATATATTGTTGGTTGTTGTTTTGTACTGTCAAGTCAGAACTAACTCATAGCCGACCTTCCAGTTTTCAGAGGCAGAAAATCACATAGGAGGAGATTGCCCATCTTTATCTTTGGAGTAGCTAGTGCCTTTAGTTTGGGTACTTACTGCTAGGCCATGAGAGCTCCCTATCTATTTCTTATTTTTATCTTTTATGAGGACTTTTATGGGTGACACAAAGCCAGCTACAGAGGAGGTAGAATCAGATGTTTGCTGAGGACAAGGAACCTTCTTTGCTTTTCACAG
>NW_006399907.1:1634749-1637716 GCF_000299155.1 Elephantulus edwardii | reverse complement strand
TGAAGAGGCCAACCTTATTGACCTGCGTGACAATGGCATCTACGACCTCCCCTTTAAAGGGCCGGAACACAATGGCCTTGTATTTCACTGGATACAGGACAAAGCCTCGGCGTGGCTGGATCACACCCGTGACAGCAATGACAAAGCCGTACTTCCCCGTGCAGGTCCCCTCCACCTCGGTGAAGAGCTTCTGCTTTACGGTGTTGAGCAATTTGGGGCCGAAGTAGCGCGGGTGCAGCAAGATCTCATGCTCCAGGGAGATCTGTGGGGAAATGGAAAGGTGATCAAGCCAGATCTGCGGGGAAGTGGACTCGGTCCCGGGTCCTGACCACCTCCCCGGACCGAGAGCTCCCTAACTATTAATGTATATGAGAAAGAAAGATAGGCAATTACTCTGTGAAAAAAACCACTGGATGGTCAACAATGTGTCAGTTCTGACTCAGTGGCACAGACACAGCATTTATACACACATACACACACACACATGCACACACATGCACAGTCTCTCTTTAAAGAGTAATTATAAGTTGCTGTCCCTTTCAGATAATTGTATTCCTTTTTACAACAGTAGAAAGTCCTATACCTTGGGGAGATGCCACTATATTCTCTAAAATTTCCCCTACTTAAGATTATTGGTGAGATGTTCCATAAAGAATATAAATTAAATCCCTAAAAGTGTTCACCAGGTTGTGCCAAGAAATTTGGAGGACAACTGCCTGACCAACTGACTAGAAGAGATTCATACTTATTCCCACTCCAAAAAAAATGATCTGACAGAGTGTGGAATTTACTGAAAAAATAATCCCATTCTCAAGAAAGGTGATTCAGCTGAATGTGGAAGCTATCAAACAATATCATTGATATCACATGCAAACAAAATACTGCTGAAAAACATTCAATAATGGCTAGAACAGTACATAGCTAGGGAACGGCTAGAAGTTCAAGTAGGATTTAGAAGAGGCCGTGGCACCAGGGATATGATTGCTGATGTCAGTTGGATCGTGGCTGAAAGTAAAGAATACCAGAAGAGTGTCTATTTGTGCTTTATTGACTATGCAAAGGCATTTGACTGTATGGATCATAATAGGTGATGGCTGACACTGAGAAGAGGTGGAATCCCAGAGCATTTAATTGTGCTAATGAGGAACCTATATCTGAACCAGGAGGCTCTTGTGTGAACAGAGCAGGGCAACACTGCATGGTTTACAATTGAGAAGGGAGTTATCAGGGTTGTATTCTCTCTCCATACTGGTTCAGTCTGTATGCTAAGCAAATTATTTGAGAAGCTGAACTCTATGAAGAGGAATGTGACATCAGGTTTGGAGGGAGATTCATCAATAACCTGCTTTATGCAGATGACACAACCTTGCTTGCTAAAAGTAAGAATGCAGCCTTCAGATGGCATCTCAATGTCAAGAACACAGAGATTCTTACCACTGGAGCAAATGGCAGTGTCATGATAGATGGAGAGGAAATTGGAACAGTCAACAGCTTCATCTTGATTGGATCTATAATTAACACCTTTGGTACCAGCAGTTAGGAAATAAGGAGACACATTGCACTGGGAAAATCTGCAGTTAGGGACCTCTACAAATTATGGAGCGATAATGGTAACTTAGGACTAAGTTGTGTCTGATTCAAGCCATCATTTTTTCAATTACTTGTTGTGCATCTGAGAGCTGGACAATGAATAAGGATGATAGAAAAAGAATTGAGACATTGAGCTGTGGCTGTGGTGTTGGAGAAGAACACTGAACATCCCACGAACAGCCAAGGGAACAAATAGAAGTGTCCTAGATATGGTGCAGCTGGAGTGCTCCTGGGAAGCAAGAATGATGAGGTTTGCTTCACATACTTTGGGCCTGTTGTTAGGAGGTACTATGCCTTGGAGAAGGTCATGATACTTCAACGGTTAGAGCATTGGTAAAGGAGAAGAAGACTCTCAGCTAGGTGGATTGACATGGTGACTGCTGCAATGGGCTCTTATGTGTCAGGAAGTGTGAGGATGGCACAGGATGGAACAAGGTTCAGATCTTTTGTTCATAGGGTTGCTATGAGTCATACTCAGCTCAGTGGTACCTAACAACAACAACAACAACAACAACATTTCACTGCTGAAGATCATCCAAAAACTACTGGAATAGTACCTTGACATAGAACTACCAGAAAAGTTGAGTTTAGAAAGGGCTGTGACACTAGGGATATCATAGCCAATGTCAGAATGGATCTTAGTTGAAAGTAGAGAGTACCAAAAGAATGTCTATCTTTGTTTCATTACCTCTGCCGAAGCATTTGATTGTGTGAATCACAACAAATTCTGGCTGACCTTGATAAGAATGTGAATTCCAGAACACTTGAATATTCTCATGCAAAACCTGTAATTGGACCAAGACACAGATATCAGAACAGAGCAAGGAAAATCTGTATGGTTCAAAATCAGGAAAGGAGTGTGTCAGGGATGCATCCTGTCTCCATATGTTTTCAGTTTTTATGCAGAACAGATAATCTGGGAGGCTGGACTTTATGGAGAGGAATGTGACATCAGGATTGGAGGAAGAGTCATCAACAATCTGTGTCATGCAACCTTGCTTGCTGAAACTGAAGAGGACCTGAAGCATTTGCTGCAGAAAGTTAAGAAGTGCAGTCTTCAGTATGAATTGAAGCTCAACATTAAGAAAACAGAATCTCATACAGGGCCACTAGACAGCAGCATGATAGATGGAGAAGAGATTTGGATTGTTAATCATTTCCGTTTGCTCAGTTTCACAATCAACACTCTTTTCTGACTAGCAGTCAGGAAATCAAAAGACAAATTGCATTAGGAAAATCTGTTGTCAGGTATATCTCCAGTGTGCTAAAGAGCAAGGATGTTAATCTAGAGACTAAGATGTACCTGATTCAAGCCATGGTCTTTGCATTACTTGTTGCACATCAGAGAGCTGGATAGTGACTAAATATGACAGAATT
>NW_006399907.1:1630107-1633713 GCF_000299155.1 Elephantulus edwardii | reverse complement strand
CCAGAGAGACACCATTGCTCTAAATTGTATTAAATCAGTGTTTAATACAAGACGTTTGCTATAAGGAAGGCAATGGGAAGTGTGAAGTGCAATGGCAGTTTGGAGGCTGCCGTTAGACTCTTGGTTTAACTCAGTCACCACTGTCATTCAGAAGTTGGGAAGGTACTTGGGCAACTGTTGTCTCTGATACTGTCGCCATCACTGACTCATACCTCTAAGAGCATATGGGACCAAACCATTTTGTTCAGCACTCGCAGACTCAGGAATACAACTTTCTCTAGTCTTTTTTTTTTTTTTTTAATTTAATCAGTTGTTTCATTAAATCAAGTAGATATCTATTTTCTCCTATAGTAATCTTGCCTGTTAGTCCAGTGGTAAGAATCTTTGTTTTCTTGATACTGAGACACAATCCATACGGAAGGCTGTATTCCTTGCTCTTCTGTAACAAGTTCTTCAAATCCTCCTCACTTTCAGCAAGTAAGATGGTGCCATCAGCATCACGCAGGTTATTGCTGAGTCTCCCTCCAATCCTGATGCCACATTCATCTTCATATAGTCCAGTTTCTTGGATAATTTGCCCAGCGTACAGATTGAACAGGTATGGAGATAGAGTACATCCCTGACACTCCCCTCCCAGTTCCAAACCATGCAGTGCTCCTCTGCTTTGTTCACACAACAGCCTCCTGCTCCAGGTATAGCTTTCTCATGAGCACAATCAGGTACTCTGGGAATCCCATTCTTCTCAATGTCAGCCACTACTTGTCATGATCCACAAAGTTAAACACCTTTGTATAGTCAATAACACACACTTACTCTTCTGGTGTTCCTTACTTTCATCCTGGATCTATCCGACATCAGCAGTGATATCTCTCGTGCCAGAAACTCTTTTAAATCCCACTTGGACTTCTGGAAATTCCCTATCTGTGTACTGTTCCAGCCATTTTTGAATGATCTTCAGCAGTATTTTGCTTGTTTATGGTACCGATGATATTGTTCAATATTTTCCAAATTCAGTTGGATCACCCTTCTTGGGAATAGGAACAAATAGGGACACCTTCCAATCCATTGGCCAGACAACCATCCTCCAAAACTCCTGGCGTTGGCTAGTTAGTGCACCAAGGCGACATCTGTTAATTGAAACAAGTCAATTGGTATCTCATCGATTCCTGGGGCCTTATTTTTTGCCAGTGCCTTTGCTCAGTGAAGCTTCCACTTTCTCTTTAATTACCATTGGCTCTTGTTCATATGGTACTCCAGAAATTTTGATGTGCCAGTCAGTTCTTTCTGGTACAGTAACTGTGTATTCCCTCCATCTTCTTTTGATGCTTCTTGGGTCATTCAATATATTGCCCATAACATCTTTCAACATCACGGCATGAGGCTTAAATTTGTTTTTCAGTTCTTTGAACTTGAGAAATTCAGAGTGAGTTCTTCCCTTTTTATTCTCCATTTCCAGCTCTCTGCACATCCATAATAATACTTTGCTTTGTCCTCCTGAGTTGCTCTTTGAAATTGTCTGTTCAGCTCTTTTACTTCGACATGTTTTCCTTTAGATTTGGCTTCTCGATGTTCCGGTGCAATCTTTTGAGTCTCTCCTGCTATCCATTTTCTTTCTCCTTTGTTTTTGTAATGACCTTTTGCTTTGCTCCTGGATAATATCCTTGATATCATCCCACAACTCATCTGGTCTTATACAAGCAGTCAGAAAATAAGGAGACACATTGCAATGGGAAAATCTGCAGTTAGGAACCCTTCCAAATTATTCAGGAGTAGTGATGTCAGTTTGAGGACTAAGGTGCGTCTGATTTAGGCCATGGTCTTTCTGATTCCTAGCTGTGCATCTGAGAGCTGGACAGTGAATAAGGACGACAGAAAAAGAATTGATGCCTTTGAGCTGTGGTGTTGGAGGAGAGCACTGACCATCCCATGTATGGCCAAGAGAATGTACAGATAATGTCTTGGAGATGGTGCAGCCAGAGTGCTCTTTGGAGGCAGAATGATGAGGCTTTGCCTCACATACTGTGGACATATCATTAGGAGGTGCCATTACTTGGAGAGGGATATGATGTTGGGAAGGGTGGCAGGTCGGCAAAGGAGAGGAAGAACCTCAACCAGGTGGATTGATGTGGCTTCTGCTTCAGTGGGCTCTTGTGTGTCAGGAAGTGTGAGGATAGTGCAGGACAGCACTAAGTTCAGATCTTTTGTTCATAGGGTCGCTATGAGTTGTATTTGATTCAGTGACACCTAATTACAACAACATAATAACCTTGCATTCTTGAAAAATATATTTTGATGATGATTTTTATATTGCTTTAGTGTGTTGTTTTTGTTCTTGTTATTATTATTATTATTTTTTAGTGAAGTTCTTATGGCCTTATAGTTAAAAATTGCACTGCCTTCTGAAAGGCAGGTGGTTTGAATTCACCAACTGCTTCTTGAAGAAACAGTAGTCTCCTTCTATGCAATTAACAACCTCTGCAAATCTACTGGGTGATCATCTCTCAGTTGGTTCCAACTCACCAGCTATGAGCGACATTATTTTATTTTGGATTTTAAATCAGTGTCATATATGAAATTGGCCTGTAATTTTCCATTCTTGTAGTATTTTTGTCAAGTTTTGCTGGGGAAGTCTAATTAGTCCTATAAAATAGTAGCGAATGTTGCCTCTTCTTTGTAAATATTAGCATTATCTATTTCATGAATGTTTCATATTACTTGTCTATAAAATTGACTAGGAGCACTGGTGGCCTAGTGGTAAAATCCTGGGCTGCAATCCCAAAGGCACATGGTTCGAGTCTACCAGCTGCTCTGTGGGAGATGGATGGGCAGTCTCCTCCCATGCAGTTTAGTACCTCTGAAAACCTGCTGGAGGGTCAGCTGTGAGTTGGTAGTGACTCAAGGGCTCAGAACAAAACTGACTCGGTCTTGAAGTTACTTTCTTTGATAGTTATCACTCACTTTCTGCCATCCAGTCAGTGCTGACTCCTAGCTGATCCTCCACTGGATTTTCAGCATCCTTAAATCTCACTGGAGGAGACAGATCACCCATCTTTCTTCCACAGAGCTGCTGGTGGATTTGAACTAGTCACATTTAGATTAATAGAGCAACCCCTATAGTCTATACCACTAGAGTTCTTCTCATGCTTATTTTGTTGTTATGTGCAGCTGTGTCAGACTTAATCATAGGTGACCTTCTGGAGGGTTTTCAGAGGCTGTAAGTCACATGAGAAGAAATTGCCATCTTACAAGGTCATAGAATGTTTTTGTGTCATTATTTCTGTTAATTTTTTCTCATTTTACTGTTTTCTCAGATTTATTGAGATAAATCTGTTTTTATTCTTTCATTGTCTTTTAAATTTCTGCTACATTTGTAATTTTACTCCTCTTTCTGTTTTTTTATTTTGTTTATCTGTAGCTCCTTTCTTTTCTTTAGCTCACTCTTGCCAGAGTCCTATTTTAGTCATCTTTTTAAATATCTGCTTTTGGATTGGTTATGCTTCTAGGTTGGTTTGATATTTTACTACATTTCATGAACTATTGCCCAACTTTTTGTGTTGATTGATTAGCATATTTTCAAACATTTAAAAATATTATCTAATATTATCT
>NW_006399907.1:1626229-1630007 GCF_000299155.1 Elephantulus edwardii | reverse complement strand
TCAAACATTTAAAATATTATCTAATGATTGTTATCATGACTGACATTTTTATCATTGTTCAATATCATTTAAAATTTTTTATTATGAGGGTTTTTTTGGCTCAAAATTATTGCAAATGAATTTTCAATTTCCAAATTTAAATCATTCCCTTTTGTTATTGACTTCTTAATTAATGAAATTGTGGCAAATATATGTTTATAATGAAAAAAGTTTTTCCAAAATCTGTTATATCATACTCTTGGACTTAGTGCACCATCACGGTGTTTGTATTGGATGGAGTGCATATAAATACAGGATGTTTTGCATACGGCTAGTAACTCAAGCTTATTAATTGTATAAAATTACATATGTTTACTAATATTTTTATTTTTTTAACATAGCAATAATTGGGAGAGCTTTGTTGATTTATTCTACTGCAATAGTTCTTTTAAATTTTTCTTTGAAATTCTAGTAATTTTTGTTCTCTACGCATACCTGTGAATTCAAAATATTTTTTTTTCTGAGAAAAAAACTGTCAGTTATTTACTTTTCTCTGACTACTATGATGGTATTTTTCTGTGTCTTTTGGATTCTGATGCTGCTATTGAGATGCTTGTGGTTCACGGAACCTTAATATTTTATTTATACAACTTTAATTGTATGTATATAAACCCTTTTATTTCCTTTACATTTGTGATTTAGTTTTAATATTTTTTAAGCCTGTGAATTTGTGCTGCATTTTAGACTCTTTAGGTAAAGATAATTAAATGTTACAGGATTTACATTTACAGGATTTTTAAATTTAATTGGTTATGATTTTTGGTACCTGTTATTTGCCTTTCTTTTTTCCCCAAAGTGTTATGTTATTTTGAATTTTCTCTTGTTTGATAAAATCTGTGAATCTCATATAGCTATTTTATAGCTGTTTACAATAATTTTAGGATCTCAGACATTTGAGAGTTTCTTACGATTCTTACTTCTTTTGACTTGCATTGTATTTTTTGTAAACTGTGATTTTGGGCTCATAACTTTTAACCTCACTGAAGCTGAGCATAATATCTTCTTGGAGTATTTGTGATTATGTTGACCTGTTGCCTGGAGTGCTCCTGGCTTGGGACTACTTTGTTACCTTTCTGAACACCTGTCTTGAGGCAGGAGTCTTGTCTTTAATAGCCTGCACTTGACATTTGCATAGAGTTTACTTGGTCTCTGGGCTGTATTTGCCAGCAGGGAATTTTATCTTGTTGCCTTGAGACAGTAGTCCTTTGATCTGGTTCCAGAGTACATTTTTTCCTATTGAAGAAGGGGAACAGATTGGGTCTCTTGGTGCCCTCTTCTGTTTTCTGTTATCCCAGCAATATACTTAAAATAGGCATCATATCTAGTACTAGGTGTTTTTTCATTAGGAGGACCCTTTGAAGTTTTTAGTATACCATCTTTGTAGAACTCCCTGAGGTTGTGTGTGTTTATTTATTATAAATTATAAACTTACTTCCCATAGAATGTTATACATGGAATTTTCTCAGGTCTATATTTAATCTAAAGAGAATTTAATTTGCTTTTGTGAGGCGCTTTGAATACTACATTATATGTTTGACAAATTTTGGCTCGAGACTCTTACATATTTTGGGCATGTTGTAAGGAAGACCCAGTCCTTGGGAAGAAAAATCACAGTGGGAGACAGCAGGGTAAGTGAAAGAAAGAATGAACCCCAAGGAAATAGATGGATTGACACAGTGACTGTAACCATAGGCTTAATCACAACTCTAGGAATTGACAGAATACCTAGTGTGATGTTTCCAATGGCTTTTATGCTGAGAATGTTCACTCATATATGCTGAAAAATTTAGAAGATGCTTTCCTGCGCAACCGACTGGAAGAGATTCCTGTTATCTGCCTGTGGCCAGTAAGGTGAGACACACAGTGTTGAAATTACTGAACAATGTGATTACTGTCACACACAGGTAAAATTATGCTGAAGTCAATTACAAAATTATTTTGGTCGTACATCAACAGGAACTGCACAAATTCAAGCAAATTCAGAAGGGAGCATAAAAAAGGGTATCATTGCTGGTGTTCATTGGATCTTGGCTGAAGGCAGAAACTACCAGAAAGATGTTTACTTGTTTTATTAACAATGAAAAGATATTCAACTGTGTGGAGCATAGCAAATTATGGACTACATTTTGAAGAAAAGTAATTCCAGGACATCATTAATTTTATTCATGTAGAACTTATACATTGAATAAAAGGAAGCCATTAGAAAAAGGATAATATATTAAATGGCTTAAAATCAAGGAAGATATTTGTCAAGAAATGATTGATTCACCATGTTTACTTAATCTGTATGCTAGGAAAGTGACCTTAGAAGATCCAATAAAAAAAGAACAATGTCACATTAATTTTGGAGGAAGCCTCTTTAGCAAGCTGCAATATACAGAGGATACAATCTTGATTACTCAAAGTAAAGAGGACCTGCACCACTTACTTATAAAGGTCAAAGACCTCAGTCTTCAGGATGGATTATGCCTCAATATAAAGAAAACAAAGATCTTTATAACTTGACCAGCAAGTAACATCTCCATAAACTGAGAAAATATTGAAGCTGTCAAGGACTGTCTTACTTAAATTCACAGTTACACCCATAGAAGCAGTGGTTGTTGTTTTGTTGTTGTTGTTATGTGCAATTGAGTCCCTCGCGACTCACCCTATGTACAACAGCCCTAAACCCTACTCTATCCTGTGCCAGTCGCACTGCCTCTGACACACCCATCCCAATTACCCTAGTCACTGAATCAGTCCACCTCATTGAGGGCCTTCCCCTCCTGCGCTGTCCCTCCACTCTCCCAAGCATGATGTCCCTCTCCAAGGACCTCTTCCTCCTTACAGCATGTTCAAAATATGTCAGACGAAGCCCCAGAATCCTTGTCTCCAAGGAGCAGCCTGGCTTAACCCTCTCCAGGAGGAATGGTACATTCAGTACTCTTCACCAACACCACAGCTCAAAAGCATAAATTCTTTTTCTATCCTCCCTAGTCATTGTCCAAGTCTCTGATGCATAACAAGTGATTGCAAAGACCATAGCCTGTATCAGACACACCTTAGTCTCTGGAGTGACACCATTGCTCTTCAGTACCCTGTAGAAGCCCCTAACTGCAGACTTTCCCATTGCAATACGTTTATTGATTTCCTGGCTACTGGTGCCAAGAGTGTTGACCATGGAGCCAAGCAGACTAAAGTTGTTAACAATCGCAATCTCTTCACCATCCATCCTGATGCTGCCAATTGGTCCAGTGGTGAGAATCTTTGTCTTCTTGACATTGAATTTCAATCCATACTGAAGGCTGCAGTCCTTAACCCTCTGCAGCAAGCATTTCAGGTCCTCCTCAGTTTCAGCAAGCAGGGTTGTGTCATCTGCACAACGCAGATTGTTAATGGATCTTTCACCAATCCTGACGTCACACTTCTCCTCATAGAGCCCAACCTCTCGCATAATCTGTTCTGCATACAGGTTGAAAAGGTGTGGAGGTAGGACACATCCCTGGTGTACGCCTTTCCCAGTTTTGAGCTATGCAGTGTTTTCTTGCTCTGTTCTGACGACTACCTTTTGGTCCAAGTATAGGTTTTGCATTAGAACGATCAAGTGTTCTGAATTCCCATTCTTCTTGGAGTCAGCCACAGTTTGTTTTGATCCACACAGTCAAATGCCTTTGCATAATCAATGAAATACAGATAGAAGCAGTGGTAGATACTTAAATGACAGAGTGACCAAAGCTGCTTAAAAAGACAAATCAAGACA
>NW_006399907.1:1598795-1625439 GCF_000299155.1 Elephantulus edwardii | reverse complement strand
AATTAAAATATTAAAAAAGACCTTTTTTAATGTTAATAAGCAAAGATGTCACTTTGAGAACTAAATTACATGCCCCTGACTAAAACCATGTTAGTTCCCATTGCGTCAGAGGAATAGGAAAGCTGGACAGTACATAGAAACCTAAAGAGGAATTGATGTTGATGAACGATTTTGAATGTATCATGGACTGCCAGGAAAAAGAATCTTAAAATAAGCACAGCAAAAATGCTATTTAAAAGTGAAGATGACAAGACTTCATCTCTTGCACTTTGGACATATTATCTGGAAGAACCAGGTTTTAGAGAAGAATGTTGTGCTTAGTGAAGTTAGGAAAAATGAGGAAGGCTTCAATGAGCTGGATTAACACATTCCCTGCTATAGTGGGCTCAAACATGGTAGTGCTCTTAGGATGGTGAAAGGACTGCACCTTTGCTTGTAATTTTCCTGTATGTATGGTCATTATGGGTTGGAAATGACATGATGGTATCTAACAACAGTCGTTAGATATTTATGCATCTCTGTCTGGGTTTATAATTATACCTTCCCCATAACTAGGATCCACACTTACCTGTCTTCTCTCTTTGTCTACTGTGTGTGTTTGTGTTGTTATTGTTGTTATGTGCCATCGTGTGTGTCAAGAAGTCACTGTCTTCAGAGGGAGCTTGGGTGGTCTTGTGGTAAAGAGCTGTACTGTCTACCCAGAGGGAGGTAGTTTGAATATGTCACTTGCTCCACAGGACAAAGATGGACAGTCTCCTCTCATGTGACTTATAGCTTCTGAAAATCCACTGATGTGTGAATGATGAATCAGTTTAGACTCTGTGCCACATACAACAATTGTCTTCAGAATCCTCAGGAATCCAGTGTTTGATTTGTACTCTAAAATGTTTATAATTTTCCCATTAGTTTTGGCTACCATTTGTTTTATTTTGTCTCTAAAGAGATCATTTGTTTGCAGTTTTTAGATTTTATGTTTCTGGTGGATACACTGCACTTAAATTCTATTATATTTTTGTCAGCTATTGACAGTGGAAAGCTCTTTTTTATTTTGAGCCCATGTGTTTGTTTCTGTAATGTATATTTACTAATGTTAGTTTGAAGTAACATGGAACATGACTGAACTTTGCATACTTAATTGCTGTCATAATTTTCTGAAGTTAAATATTTCTTATTTTAATAATGTGATGCTTAATGTGCTGTTTCAGAACTTTGCATATAATGCTTAGCGTTGAACACTCTATAGATTTTCTTAATTTCTTTCTTAAAATCTGATGTGTGGAATGTAATCTGGTGTTTCAAACATAGCTTCTGCCTTCAAAGACTGATCAGAAAATGGGCATGTGTATGACAATATATGTAGTTAAGTACTGGATAGTGCAGTCCAGATAAAGGAGAGGTCAGTGTGGGCCTGTCTACTTGAGAAAGAATTCACTTAAGAGGCATTGAGGTGGCCACTGTGGAATACTTGGGAAGATTTGATGCAGGACTGTTGTTGATAGGGTTGCTGAGTCAGAACTGACTTAACAGCACTGGACAATAAAACAACAACAACAACAACAACGTAGTAAAGAATAATACCAAGCAAACCAGCATTCCACATAAATAAGCAATTTGCATTTGAAATGCAAGGATGGGCTTTGGAGGCAGAGATGGTGAAACTCATCTCACATAATTTTAACATGTAATCAGGAGGTGCCAATTTTTGTTAAAAGACCTCATGCTGGGAACGACAGAATGTCAGCCAAAGGCAAGGATGCTATTAAGGAGGTGAATGGACACAGCAGCTGCTAAAATAGATTTAAGCATGGTGTAAGGAAGGGAAAGTTTTCAATTGTTCATAGTGTTACTTTGAGTTGTAGTAGACTCAAAGGCACCCAACAACAACATTTAAAATTATAGACATTGCCAATGTTTGAAGATGATTGAAGGTTTTTGGGAATTGTTTTACACTATCTTGGAAAACCAGGATGGAGTAGAAGAACAACAGACTCAAAGTGGAGAACCAGCTGAGTGTCTAATGTCCAGCTAGTTGTTTTGGTTTGAGGAGATGAAAATGTGAACTCAGGAGGTGGCAGTAGACTTGTGCACAAATAGGTGGAAGATGGAAAGTTTATAATGGATTAAAAAGGGAAAAAGTGAAAAATTACAATTATTTGCACACAGTCAAAGACTATAGTATGCTGTGAACCAGGAGCTGCTGATAGTGACCAGTGGACACAGCCAGTAGTAGACAAAACTGTAACAATAAAAAGAGTAATCCTTTGTTAAATCCTTTGTTAAATCCTTACGAAGACTCTAAATACAGAAGATGGACATTGTGTTCAAACAGTTCAGAATGGGCCAGCGTTGTGCCTACTTAAATAGAAGAAGACCTGATAATGTTAAAGCGATTCTTCGTTTTAGTAGTGGCAAGTTCTCCAAACTCTCCGGACAGTGAATGTGAATTGACATTTTATCTACTAACACTGGTAAATTTTAACATATGATCTAATATTACCCCAATACTGTAGTTGATCTCTTCTAAACAGGGATTATAATGGGATTCATCTCTTGTAAATCTATTATATGTTTAGCTTCCATGAACTTTATTATCCATTGTCTATCTTTGTGCTTCTCTTTATTAAAATCATCTTCAAAGATATTAGAAGATTGCACCACCATTTCTGAAAGCTTCAGTGTTTTAGTGTAACAAGTTGACAATGTCAGCAGCATTAGGAACAGTTACCAACTCATCACATTCAAATACTTGTTGACTTCTAAAAATAGGAAGGTGAGATTATCACAGGGAGCCATATCTGAGTGGGTTAAGTCAGGATTGGCCTTTGTGCTTATCCACCTCCATGTTCAAGTTTGAGAAGCAGGTCATTTGGACATAGCAATGTGTCTAAGAGGAGTTCCTTCTAATGTGATTTATTTTGGTTCTCTTGAGTTTTTATTTACAACAATTTGGTTCCTATGCCTGTGGCTGTATTAGGTTCTATATCGATGTTTATATACTCTTGCATTTGTGGTGTGGCTGCTTTTTAAAAATACTACTTTTCTCTCAGCGATTTAAAGCATTATGTTTGAAACATCTGCTTCAGTTTTACTAGATTAGGTTTTTATTGGTTATTTTAAAATATCCATCTAGTCTAGATTCATGTTCTTGCTTTTATTTCATGAAATTTTGTTCTTTTAAAATTTTTCTGTGTGTGATTTTGGTGAAAGTTGAAAAAGCATATTAGGTTTTTAAATCAATCATTCATACACATCTTGCTCCATAATATATAATACAGAGAATGTCTGATCATTCATTTAAATGGTTGTGTGATGGAAAGAGGGAAGTTAATGGAATGTGTCCTAGAGGTCGCTCTGGGTTGCCTAGACATCAGAGTAACTGGAATTGGGAGTTGATGCCTCCTTCAAATACAGTACCCTAGTGCAATTTTTATTGGTTTCATGACTTATCCCCAACAATAGGAAATTGAAAAGTTAATGGAACCTTTCCCTAGTGGTTATTCTGGGTTTGCTTAGATATCAAAGTAACTTAGCCTGGGAGTGGATGCCTTCTCCAAATACTGCACCCTAGTTCAACTTCTCTTGGGATTTATGACTTATTCCCACCAGCAGGTGATTGGTTGTTTTGGGCCCGATAGGGAGTTCTGGTAGCTAAGTGGTAAGGAGTTGTGCTGCCAACCCAAAGGCATGTAGTTTCAATCCATCATCTGCTCCACAGGAGAAAGATCACTTCCCAAGCAATTAATTGACTCTATAAAACCCCCTGGTGGGTCAGCTATCAGTTGGTTTTGATATAAATAATGACAACAGTGTTTGATGTAGAGAGCTCTAGTGGCACTGTCAGGAGGGAATTGTGCTTAAGTCATGTCCCCTTGCTCTGCAGACCCCCTGGACAATGCTGGACAGGCTCCACTTGTGTGATTTACAGCTTTCAAAAATCCACTGGAGGGTTATCTGTGAGTTAATTCTGACTCTGCAGCAGTAATTTGGAGTTAAATATAGTTGATAAACAATTCCAGTATAGGCTTTTCAAGTCCAAACTGCTTGCTTCTAAGTATTTTGTGTTTGTTCACTGATAAGACTTTGATCAGACTTGCCTTAAAAGAAGTTAGTTCCAGAGAATTAGCCCTAAATTTAGACCTCACTTGCTTCCCACTGAAGCATCCTGACACCTCTTTGTGGGATAATGGAAGCATAGGAACTCATGCCTTGCTTTTCCTCTTTTTCTGAACAGTTCTTCCTTATTCATGCTGCATAATGCTTCTGTGTCATCCAAAGCATTGTTGAAAGACACCAACCATAAAAAGGTCTACGTGATATGGGAGATATTATTTCTTACTATTTCTAGAATTATTTTAAATATGCTTGAGGTGTTAGGACTTTTGAAAACTGTCTTTTTCAGCCATTGAGTTAGCCCCTGCTTGGGGTGGGGGTGGGGAGCATGGTCTCTAACTACCCTAATTGTGGACACTTGGTCTTGACAATCATTAACAGCTTGTGAGACCAATATGAGATTGTTTTCTACACTATGAGAGACGTTTGTGATGGTGATGGAAAGAGGATGAAGAGATTGTGGCGCTGCTGTGAAGAGACTGTGACAAGGTGTAACCAGAAGAACCCTGGAGATATAGGCCATAGTTAAAGGTTTCGCTTGCTGAATGATTGAAGGAAAAGTTGACTCATAATTGCTCTGAGATAAAGTTTGCTGAATGATTCAGGAAACCAGAAGTTTCTTGAATTTGTGCTGTTGAACTATACCTGGACTTTCACTAATTGAAGAATTGTATCTTTCTGTTAATCTTTGTGCTATGTTAACCCAGTTTAGGACTGCTGGACTAAATCTGGACTTGTGTTATGAGATATTCTTTGCCTCTCCTAGTGTTTGGTAAAAATAAGTTCAGGAGCATATGGGTGGCTTGTCTGATTATGTGGCAATTTGTATAATGGATATAATTGATAGGGATAGTTCCCCTTTATGAAACAGGTAGAAGTCAGGCTTGACCACTTACACATTACATCTGCCTTTTTTTGTTGTTGTTGTTTGTTTGTTTAATATATTTATTTCCTTCCATATTATTCCTTGATTGTTTTCATTTTACTGAGAATGACACAATCTTCTCAGTTTGGAGCTTTTGGTAGTCTTTTTTAGTATTACTTTTCCTCTTGGGCATTTCAGTTTTATCTGACAGATTCCTTTATTAAGATAATAAGTTATTTCCTTTTTTACTCTTCTTATCTGGGCATCCCTCTTTCCTTTCCTCACTTCCTTTTTCTCTATGTATGTAGATCCACTGATGGTTTTTCTGTCACCTCCATATTCTTTGACTCTATTCTAAGAAGAACTTACTCCATCATTTTCCAACTCCTTCAGGTCATATTTCTTTCATGAAGCAAACAAGGAGGCAGATCCCTTCAGAAGGATATTATGAAAGAGAGTATGCTATCTCAACTGTCGCTACTTTGATTTTGTGCAGTGGGAATATAGTTCAACATAAACTTGATTTCTTCAGCATAAGTTGCTATTGATTGCCTGATTTTTGACACACTGACTGTTAGAGTGTTTAACCCACATTGCCTGATACAGAAAGATGTATGTATTTTAGGCTGAATCTTGAAATTTAACCTAACTCTTGGAGAATGCTCTGGTGATTGCACAAAGAATTTTTATCCATCAGTGTTTTCTTAAATTTTCCTTTTATGGAATGCATTTTATTGCCCTCATTTATTATGTTTATCCTAGACTTTATTGTATTAATATACTTGTTTAATATTGTATAATAATATTGTATAAATATTTTATATATTTTAAATAATATTTATAATGAAAATTTATAATATTGTATAAATAGATATGCTTGTTTATTTCGCACTACATACTCCTGATTATCTATCTGATGACTACTGAAGGTCATTGTTACATGTGTCAAAACAAAACAATCATTGCCATTGAATAATTTTTGACTCATAGTGTGCTTGTTAGAGTAGACCTGCCCCATAGAATTTTCAGTTCTGTGATCTTTATGAGAACAGATCACGACATCGTTCTACCACAGAGTAGCTGGTGAGTTTGAACAGTTGACCTTCCAAGTGCCTTAACTACTAAGGCACCATGTTGTTGTCCTGTGCCATTGAGTTGGAGGCAACTCACAGCTGAATCTCGAATGGATTTTCAGAGACAGTAAATCACGCAGGAGGACACTGCCCATGCTTTTTCCTGTGGAGCAGCTAGTGGATTCAAATCCTTTGCCTTGGAGATTGCAGTGCAGCTTCTTACCGCCAGACCACAAGTGCTTCCCAGGGAGTCCACCATGGTTTCCCTAATACACATGGGTTATTGTTGTTAAATGCTGTCGAGTTGCACATGATTCTTAGCGACACTATGAACACCTGGATACCAGGCAGTAATTCCTTTCATACACAGTACATTTGAAAATAAAATTTTTGGGTTTTAGCCAAATGCTACTTATTTTTACCTAATTTAGTTTTGTTGTACTGCAGAGGCTTAAATATAATGTGTATACTTCTGAACTTCTTTGAATTATCCTCATAAAAATCTTTTCTGTTTTGTCTTCTAGCCTAGGTTCTTCTTTTTTCTCATAAGTTTTCTATTTTTCTCCATGCTTTAAAGAACAATTGCCTTAGCCTTTCTCTGCAGTCTCCCTCCCTTTTCTTTTTTTGTTTCCTATTTGTTCTTCATTCAAAATAGATTGTCAGCAAATGTAAGTTTTTATAGAGGCTGGTTTTTTTAAGACTCTGTGAGTGGCTTACAATGAAAGTAAGATCAGTTCATCCAAAGCACACCTATGTTTAGACCAGGCATTGAAATTTTTGTAGTGATTACTTATTAAAAAAAATAAACCTAAAAGATGGCTAGGCTTCTTCCTTATGGCACATGACATGCATAACTTCCCTCTTCAGCCACATCAGAGAGTGCTGTAATAAATTGTGACCAGTGAAATGTTCTTAACATTTCAGCTATCAAATGCATCCTCTAAGGGCTCTATTATGGTGCTATTTTAATTTCCTGTGCTATGCTTTGTTATTATTTGCCATTTTATTGGATAAAATATTGCTATCCTTTCTTACTTTTATATATACTGGACACCTTTTTAAAGCCCGAGCAGCATAGATCTGCTCTTGTCACATGTAAGGTCTCCATCAATTGCAGTCACCTTGGTGGCAGTTTTATTGTTGAATCATTAAATTTCTGGTATACAGGTCCTATTGAATTCTTATGAAAGCAGTTATTTTATATTGAATACACCTGTCATTAGTGTATGTCTAGCTTCTCCTTAGATCTCTGTGAACAAAGAGGATGCTTTACAGTGGCACACAAATGCATTTTTGTCACTCATTTTATAGTGATACAATAGTACCAGAGATGCAAATGCGGAAGGAGATTTGCAATATTTTTTATTTACTTATGTGGTTTCTACAATATTTGATTATTGTTGGTTTTTCTGTACTGTTGAGTTGGAACTGACCCATAGCTGACCCTCTGGCAAGTTTTCAGAGACAGTTAATTGCTTGGGCGAAAATTTCCCGTCCCTCTCCCATGGAGCGGCTTGTACCCTTGAATTATGTTCCTTCAGAATTGCAGTGCAGCATCTTGCCACTAGGCAATGAGAATTACTTAATATTATTAGATTAAACATAGTATCAATTAAAATTACTTGAGTTATAAATAAATAAATAAATATTTGATAGTATAAAATAAATAAATGATACTGTCTCAGATGAGAAAAGATAAGGAAAACAGGTTTGGAATAATGTTAAGAGGGGACTTGGTTTTTTCACCTGGAGGATTCCTGGAGGGAAGTGACTATTGTTGGAGAGACAGTATCTTCTCTCCATTGTAGATTTTGGCCAAACTCTTCAAGAAGCTTTGAGACCTACCAGGGAAGCTGAAGCTGTCAGCCTGAAAGTCACTATTCGTTTGGTATGTAGTGCCAGATAAGGAGGCTTAGGAATTTTGTAACTTCTTTTGTAAAGTCTCTGGAATGACTCATGCATGATAATAGTTTCTGAAAGAAAAGAAATACCTCCTCATTTCACAGAGAGATTACTCAATTATCTGGACAAGGTAACATAAAATGAGCTTCAAGTAAATTGTTATCCATATTATTGGTCAAGTAGTGGTAAGTGACTGAATATTAGTCTTTCCCCTCATATATTGGAGGGAAGCGTGAAAAGGATAAGTAGGCCCTTAACCCTTGAAGTAGCGATAGGGTAGGTGATATTACTACTTGGATTGAATGGTGGTTACTGGAAGGAAAGACTAGAGATACAAATGGAGAGCAGGCTGTCTCATAGTCTTGCTGACTTGGCAGTTTTGCTCAGGAAGGACCTTCTTTAGTCTCAGTGGGGTGTGGATAAATAGAAGACATGCTCTGAGCTATTTTAATGGTGCAGCTGCAGATGTGGGCAGCCCAACACTGTACGATTTGGAAAGTTCTATTTTTAAATTGTGATTGCCTCTGCCAAAATCAAGGAACTGGATCCCTATTAATTGGCATCAATATCTAGTTCACCATATAATTAGTGCAATATTATTTTCCTTCATAATTTTTTCTGTTGACTATAGTGAATTTCCTTGCATAAAAGAAAATTATTTTCCTTCATAATTTTTTCTGTTGACTGTAGTGAATTTCCTTGCATAAAAGAAAAAAGAAAAACAATGTATTCAGAACCATAATTTGTTTATATATTTATTTTTGACACTCTGCTTAGAACTCTGCTATCAATTTCTAGACTTTTCTTGCTATCTTATTTTTGAATCTGATGCTTTATGTTATGGTACTTAACTAGGATATTAAAAATCTAGCTGCCTTTATAGTATAATTTAACCAAACTACTGATCATCCAAGACGCTGGGCTATACGAAGAGGAATGTGGCATCAGGATTGGTGGAAGAGTCATCAACAACCTGCGTTATGCAGATAACACAACCCTGTTTGCTGAAACTGAGGAGGACCAGAAGTGCTTGCTGCAGAAGGTCAAGGACTGCAGCCTCCTATATGGATTGAAGCTCAACATCAAGAAAACAAAGATTCTCACCACTGGGCCAATTGGCAGCATCAGTATGGATGGTGAAAAGATTGAGATAGTTAGCAGTTTTAGTGTACTTGGCTCCACAATCAACACTCTTGGTAACAACAGCCAGGAAATCAAGAGAAGAATTACATTGGAAAAGTCAGCTGTGAGGGACCTCTCAAGAATACTGAAGAGCAACGACGTCAGACTGGAGACTAAGGTGTGCCTGATCCGGGCTATAGTCTTCACAATTATGTGCTATGCATCAGAGAGTTGGACAGTGAATAGGGTTGATAGAAAGAGGATTGATGCCTTTGAGCTGTGGTGCTGGAGACGAGTGTTGAATATACCATGGACTGCTAGGAGAACAATCGGTTTCATTCTAGAGAGGGTGAAACCAGGCTGCTTGTTGGAGGCACGGATTTTGAAGTTCCGTCTGACATACTTAGGGCATGTTGCAAGGAGGGACTGGTCCTTGGAGAGGGACATCATGTTTGGCAGAGTGGAGGGGCAGCAAAGGAGAGAAAGACCTTAGATGAGATGGATAGATTCTGTGACTGGAGAGGTGGGAATAAGTGTGTTTGAGATGGCTAGGTTGGCACAGGATAGAACAGCATTTAGAGCTCCTGTACATAGGGTTGCTTTGAGTCGCAGGTGACTCGATGGCAAATAACAGCAGCAGCAACTTCCCATGGGCCATTGCTGTTATGTGCCTTTGAGTTGGAACTGACTCCTAGCACACTTTCTAGTATGTTTTCAGAGCCTGTAAATAGCACAACAGAGGACTGCCCCTCCTCCTCCCACAGAGCGGCTAGTGCATTTGTGTCTTGTGCCTTTGGGCAGTACAACTCCTTACCACTGGGTCACCAGTGCTCCCTCATATTTATTTCACTGAGGAAATAAATTCAGGCTCTTCTGAATGATGGGAAACAATTAAAGTACAAATACTTTTGCTGTTGTTGTTTTTGTTGGTAGGTGCCGTCCAGTCAAGTACAACTCGTGTTGTTATTTCTGTTATGTGCAGTCAAGACTGCAATTCATAGTGACCCTCTTCTGTACAACAGCTCTGAGACCTGCCCTGTCCTGAACCAGTCTCATTGACTCTGACACTTCAACCCCCATAACCCCAGTTACTGTATCAATCCATCTCATCCAGGGTCTTTCTCTCCTGCACTGTTCCAGCCACCCTTCCAAGCATGATGTCCTTTCTCCAAGGACTGATACCTTGTGGCCACATGCCCAAAGTATGTGAGACAGATCTTCAAAATCCTTTCCTCCAAGGAGACACTTGGTTTTACCCTCTCCAAGACAGACCTATTTCTTATATTGGTGGTTCCATGGTATGTTCTTTTCCAGCACCACAATTCAAAGGCATTGATTTCTTCTGTCATCCTCAGTCATTGTCTAGCTCTCTGATGCATAAGAAGTTGCAAAGACCATGGCCTGGATCAGCTACACCTTAGTCTCTAGACTGACACTGTTGCTTCTCAGTGCTCTGGAGAGGTCCCTGACAACAGATTTTCCCAGTGAGATTTGTCTTTGGTTTCCTGATTGCTGGTGCCAAGAATGTTGATTGCCATAGTGGATCTATTAACAACAGGTATGAATCTTGTCCTTTCTTGTGCCATCCTCGTCATCTTGATACGCTTGAGTCCACTGCTGCAGTGGACTGTGTAAATCCACCTGGTTGAAGTTTTTCCTTTCTTTTGCTTACCTTCTACATTTCCAAGAAGTATAGCCTTTCCTAACAACATTTTCAAAATATGTTAGATGAAGTTCCTCCGTCATAGCTTCTAATTGCACTTTTCCCAGTACATACCTGTTTGGATTTTTTTGCGGTATATTGAATATTCAGCTCCTCTCCAACACCACAACTCAAAGATACCAATTTTTCTTGTGTCATTATTATTCATTGTCCAGCTTTCACACGCATTACAAGTGTTTGAAAAGACCATGGCTTCATTCTCGCAAACCATAGTCTTAAAATGGACATCATTACTTCTTAGGAATTCAGCAGTCCTGTCAACGGACTTCTCAGTGCACTATGTCTCCTTATTTCTTGACTGCTGTTACCAAGGTTGTTGATTGTGCATCCAAGTACAGTGAAATTGATGGCAATTTCAATATTTTCTCCATGTATCGTGATGTTTTCTATCAGTCCAGTAGTAAAGATTTTTGTCTTCTTGATGCTGAGATGCAATCCATATATAGGCTGTCGTCTTTTATCTTCTGCAGTATGTCAAGTCCTCCTCACTTTCAGCAAGCAAGATTGTGTCATCTACGCAGTGCAGTTTGTTGATGAGTCTTCCTCAGATCCTGTTGCCATATTCTTCTTCATAGAATCTAGTTTCTTGAATAAGAATCTAGTTTCTTGAATGATTTGCTCACCATACAGATTGAATAGATAAGGGAAAACTATACAATCCTGACATATGCCCTTCCTAATTTTAAACCATGAAGTGTTCCCTTGCTCTGTTGTCAGATACTTTTAGAGTGACATATTTTTCTACATCAGTGTTGTCATATCATTTGTATGTCAACTCTAAAGAGAACAGTGTTTTATTACATAGGTATCTGTATCTTCTCTGATACTGCAAAAGTTACACATCTACATTTTTAATTTTCATTAACATGAACTCAGGTTTTTTCTTCAAAATACATTGTGAACAGTTACTTACCATTATTTCTGAAGGAAGTATTTATCAGTATTTTTATTTGGAGCAAACTGGCATCAAAATAAGAAAGCACAACTTAACTGTAGTTGTATAGTTAACATATTTCTTAAATTCCCCTGATCAATGATTTGAAGTCATCCAGATGCTCTATGGGTTAATGCTTTTGTTCAGTTTAATTATATTGAATTATTTTCTGAAATTAAAAGGGGTGGTTTATTGAATTCTCCAGTCTTGCTTTCCATTGTTGACTGCTGGCAATTTTAAATTAAAATCATTATTCTTCATAATTCCCTAGTTAGGAGTTTAAAATTGCCTACATCTTCCCCTGGGCTGGTGTGAAGAGCCTGACTTGTATAATCTAATACATCTTGCCTGAGATTACTTTTCTTAAAACAAGACAGCTGATTTTTCTTGAGGTCATTGTTTGATAAAATAGGCTTAAACATATCTGGCAAATCTTTGCTTATGTTTTTAACTGTTTTCCTTAAAGTGGCATATATCAAAGAGTTTGTCCTCTTGTAGGAGTTTTGTCGGTCTCTAGACTTGGTAATAACAATAACTTGGTTCTGATTTCTAGTGTGAACCTGGTTTTCTTTTAATATCTCTGGTGGCCTAGCAGTAAGAAGTTACACTGCAGTCCCATAGACACGTGGCTCGAGGCCACAAGCTGCTCCTTGGTAGAAGGATGGGCCATATCCTCTCAAGTGATTACCTAACTCTGAAAACCTACCAGAGAGTCAGCTATGGGTTGGTTCCGACTCTGTGGTACACAAAAGCATCATCATTCTAGAAAGCACTACCATAACCTTTTCATTCAATCCTTCACTTTTGTTATCAGAAAATGACAATTTCATACTTTTCTAGCTTCTCTAATTTGTCCTTCTCATTAAATTACTTGTACTATCTAATAGAAACCATATTTATCTCATTCTCTAACCACCAATTCCTCTTCATTGAAACAGTTTCCATCTTAAAACACTTCAGTTGTATTCTCTATTTTAAAACTGGCTTCTCTAAAGTCTATAAATTGCAATTTCATTTTATGAATTTTAAGAAGCCACCCTAGTATGAAACATTTTATAGACCATGTCTCACTTTCTTTTTTATTTACTGAAAATGGAAGTTGGATTGCCTTTATTTCCCTCCTAGTGTTTATTATGACATTTCAATGACACAACTTCTAAAGTCTAACTTAGTAGGACTTTGATTATTTTCAGTGACCCTGGCCAATACCCTTTTCTACTATTTTAAAGATCCAAAGTAGTCTGAGAGATAAAAGAAATCTTGGAGAGGATTATTTCACTAAAAAAGCAAAGAGAAAATCTGTAAAGAAAAGTGGCAACAGACCACAGAATTAAATGATTAAAAAAATTTTGATAATTGTAAGTTATGACCATAAACATAATTTTTTAAATTTTATTTTATTAATTTTAATTAACATTTACAGAGATTTTAGATTTCCATTAATTCATTGTTGCACTTTTCTGCCTGCCCAGCCCTCCCCCTGCCCCCAGTTTGCTCCTCTCTTTGAAAAGTAAAACTACCTCCCTGGTACACAATACCCCCGCACTTCTCCCACCACCCCAAGTACACTCCACTATGCAGCCTTAATTCTGGACTCTTGTGATAACCATAATTTTAGAATGGTGTAGAATTAATTTCTTTAAGAAACTTTGTAGAACAACAATCTGAAAGTCAAAACTACTTCCCAGGATTGGCAGGAGAATGAAAAGTACTTGGATAGCCTCAACTTGCCCTTCTTTTTCAGCAAAACCAAAAAATTAGGGGGCGGGTAGAAACTGCACAGGCTCAAGGAATAATGATGAAACAGGCAGGGGAACAGTGATGGTATTTTTTAAAATGACCGACCTATCAAAAGCTCACTTTGGAAAGAAGAAATGATTTTTTATTATTATTTTTCCCCCCTCTGAGATATAGATGGGAAGGCCAGAGAGGTGTATAGGTGATAACTGGAAAATTTTAGATGAAGAAGACATAATACTAAAGTCATGTGGAACAATTTCGTGTGCTTAGTAAAATGGGAGAGATGGCTTATTGGTAAGGAAGTGAGCTTCCCACTCAAAGGCACACAGTTTGAAAACATCAGCTAGTCTGAGGGAGAAAGATGGGTGGGATTTATATCCTTTGGAAATCCCTTGACGGGTCAGCCATGAGTGGATTCTGACTTGATGGTACCTAAAAACAATAGTAAAATGGGACAGGAATTACGTGTAAATGTGGTATTCAGACTGGAAGCCTCAGGCTGGACAGTGTTTGTGAGGAGAACAAACAAGAGCTTATAGAGGAACCGCAAAACTGATTAGGTCACTCTTACTTGAAATCGTTCATTAGAATATTTTTAACTAGCAAGGAAAGAATATACTCCTTTTAAATTTCATTTTTATTGATTTTTTTCATAGAAGACAGTAGTATAAATAAATCTGAATGAATAAAGCAATTACTGGCTTCATGTTCCGTTGTTAATTCCTGAGCTAAGACTGGGTCCCGTTTGTCCTTGAGAGCCTAATACTAGTATAGTCAAGAATTTAGAATGATTTTAACTCACACTTGACTTGACATTCACCTTAATATTTTAAATCAGGGAAATAATGAGGCTCTCCTCTCCCCTATTGCTTACTCTTATGCTGTTCACATTGTTTGTTCTTAGAATTATATACTTTTTTTTTCTGCTGAATAAACTTTGACTAAAGTGTGATTCAAGTATTCCTATACTCACTCACACCTTCTATATATTGACTAAGTAGTTGTTGTTTTTCAAGACTTTGACTTCAACTTGACCTCCTTCACAATGCCACTTCAGCCTTAGTTGTTCTCTCTCTCTGGAGAGTGAATTCTGCTCTGTAACGGTCTTTATTTTCAAATTTCTCTATTTTCTTAGACTGATTTTCTTGTTGGAAGGAACCTATCTTCTATTTATTTTAGATGCATACACTCTAGTTGAGTTCAGACACAGAGACATAGGTTCTGAGAAGTTTTGTTTGTTTTTATTTTTTATTGTGATTTGTGCACATAACAACAACAAAAACATTGATTTGAATTAAAACTTTACAAAGCATGTTAGTTCTTCAGTTAAGAATTAATATACACTTTGTTTCATAACACTAATCATAATACTGATGATGTATAAACATTCACTTATTCTCTATTGCCTTTTCCTTCTCGTATCTTAATACACATTTATCTATTTATTAATTTTTATCCTTATCTCCTTCCTTTCTCCTCCCTTATAACAATAGGAGAATGATTCTATGCATAAACCTTTCTTTAGCTTTTTTCTAATAGTGCTCTCATATAATATTAGAGTGTTATTGAATGTTCCTATATAAAAAAATTTGTAATTGATGTTTTATTTTCTTATGGTGACACCACTAGGTAATATTTTAAATATACATATCTATCTGTGCTTCATTGACTATGCAGAGGCATTTAACTGTGTGTATCATTACAAACTGTGGCTGACTCTGAGAAGAATGGGAATCCCAGAACACATGCTCGTTCTAATGCGAAACTTATACTTGGACCAGGAGGCAGTCATCAGAACAGAGTAAGGGAACACTGCATGGTTCAAAATTGGGAAGGGCATACGCCAGGCATGTGTCCTGTCTCCATACCTTTTCAACCTGTTTGCAGAACCGATCATCCGGGAGGCTGGGCTCTATGAGGAGAAATGCGGCATCAGGATTGGTGGAAGATCTAGCAACAATCTGCGTCATGCAGATGACACAACCCTGCTTGCTGAAACTGAGGAGGACCTGGAGCACTTGCTGCAGAGGGTCAAGGACTGCGGCCTTCAATATGGATTGAGGCTCAATGTCAAGAAGACAAAAATTCTCACCACTGGATCAATTGGCAGCATCAGGATGGATGATGAAGAGATTGAGATTGTTCACGACTTTAGTCTTCTTGGCTCCACAATCAACACTCTTGGCACCAGCAGCCAGGAAATTAAAAGCCGTATTGTGATGGCAAAGTCTGCTGTTAGGGACCTCTCTAAAGTACTGAAGAGCAATAGTGTCTCTCTGGAGACTAATGTGCGTCTGATACAGGCCATAGCCTTTGCAATCACTTGTTATGCATCAGAGAGTTGGACAATGACTGGGGAGAATAGAAGGAGAATTGATGCCTTTGAGCTGTGGTGTTGGAGTAGAGTATTGAGGGTACCAAGGACTACTAAGGAAACAAATAGATTCATCCTGGAGAGAGTTAAACCAGGCAGCTCCTTGGAGGCAACGATTGTGAGGCTTCATCTGACATACTTTGGTCATGTTGTAAGGAGAGACCGGTCCTTGGAGAGGGACATCATGCTTGGGAAGGTGGAAGACAGGTACAGGAGGGGAAGGCCCTCTGTGAGGTGGATTGATTCGGTGACTAGGCTAATCAAGATGGGTGTGTCGGAGACAGTGTGATTGGCACAGGACAGAACAGAGTTTAGGGCTGTTGTACATAGGGTTGCTATGAGTCACAAGCGACTCGACGGCACATAACAACAACAACAACAACGGTCTATATTTTTTTATGAAATTGCTGCAGAGAATTTTTTTCTTTTAATGTTTCAGATATTCGTAATAAGCTTAATCAATTTAAGGGGTTATTTTTAATTTAGGTTTCATTTTCTGCCTTCGTTTTCTTGGTTCTCTGAATGCTCAACTGGCCCCAAGTCATGACTTTTAGGGATGTCATGGTAACCTGGCACTGAATCCTTGGGTTAAAATGTTCTTTCTTCCTTCCTTGAAATGTGTCCAGCTGTTACTTACTCCTCCACTCTTTTTATTCTTTCTGTATTTCATTCCTGTCTTTTAATGATCCCTTCCTATACAGACAGTGCATGTTTAATGCTTATAGCCATGGTGTATTTGATGTATATAGCATAAAAATACCCAGTAATTTGTTATGCATAATAATTTCTATTTTAAAATTTAACTTATTTATTCTTGGGGTTCTCATGGCCTAGTGGTAAGAAACTGCACTGCAATTCCAAAAGTGTGTGGTTAGAATGTACTAGCTGCTCCTCAGGAGAGGACGGACAGTATTCTCCTGTGTAATTTATTGCCTCTGGAAACCCACTGAAAGTTCAGCAGTGGGTTGGTTCTGACTCGAAAGTACCCAACAACAATAAAGCCATTTATCTTGTAATTCGATTGTTTTGGGTTGTTGGCTATTTACAAGGAGCTCTGATAGCACCCTGCGTAAGCTCTTGTCTTGTGGCTCAACGTCTTATTCCTGTCAGCCACTCTTTGGGGGAAAAGACCCAGGGACTTGCTCCCATGGTGATTCCTGCCAAGAAAATCCTGTAAAGCAGTTTCCCTCTGCCCTGTAGGGTCACTGTGACTTGGAATTGACTTCATACACCCAGCACAACAACAGGGGCAAATTATGTGACTCTTTCATGTCGACATGATTTTTAATGGCAAAAAGTAAAGGAGTTTAAAAGCAACATTTAAGTTGAATAATAAGTTTATTGCACTTATAATAAATCTGTGAACACATATACAGAGAAACCAAAAAGACATATTTGTGTTTATTTTAGGAATCAAACATTTTAAGTCCAGTGCAAGATGGAACAAAGAAACCTCAAATTGACAGCAATAAAAGCAACAACTACCGGATCGTTAAGGAGGTCAGCAGATGGAAAATGCTTTTGTGTGGTTTTTATTTTCATGGCATTTAATATTTTTGCTTACATAGGATATTTAGTATTTTTATTTATTCTAATATTGTATCCTCTTTTATAGATTCTTATTAGACTAAGTAAACTCTGTGTACAAAACAAAAAGTGTCGAAATCAACATCAGCGATTACTGAAGAACATGGGTGCTCATTCAGTGGTGCTGGACCTCCTGCAGATACCCTATGAAAAGGTGGGTTCTCAGTTACTGTTTAATTTACCTTTTCATTTTGATGCCATCCCAAATATACAGAAAATTCTAAATAAATATTTTTTTCCTAGAGCTGTTCAAGAATAATTTGCCAATTTGACATGCAGCATCCTTCATCACTTCAGAGCATATTTCCTACCAGTACACTTTTTAAAAAAAATTCTCATTATTTTGCATTTTCTACCCCCCATTTCCTCTTCCTTCTCTCCGTCAACCCCTGCCTTGTTCCAGTCTGTTCTCGTATATATAATGCATAATCATATACTCCTCTGAACCTGTTCCTTCCCTCATCGGTTCCAGTGCAGTGTTCATTATCTATCGATCTCTTCCCCTTTCCCTCTCCACTCCCTCCATGTCTGCCCTAATTTAGAACAGCAGTGCTATGCAGTATTTATCCTTCTGTGACTGAGAGCTCAAGAGAGCATGGTACTTGTACAGCAGTAGACACATAGATCAATGGAATAGAACTGAGAATCCAGAAGTCAGCTCATCCATTTATGTTCAGCTGATCTTTGGCAAGGAGATGGAGTCAGTTAAGTGGAGAAAGGACAGTCTCTTTAACAAATGGTGTTGGCATAATTGGAAAAGCATCTACATAAAACTTAAGCTAGACTCACACCTCACACCTTATTCAAAACCCAACTCAAGGTAGATCAGGGACCTAAAAATAAAACCAGACTAGAAGAGTCTTCAGAGAAAAGCTAGGAAGAACTCTAGAAGCCCTAATTCACAGCTTGACAAAAATATCCATAGCCTTTCAGACTGGGAAATTCCACTCATCTTCAGGCCACATTTAGTTTTCTCCAATTCACACTGTCTATTTGTAATATCTAAAATTTTGTAACCCTGAACTCTTGTGACACTGAGTTTTGAAGTCCACATTAGTTGTTTTGGAGAATATTCCTCACTTGGGATCATCTGGTACTTCATCCTTGTTAAAACCAGTTGTGTATGATTTTTTGCAAGGACATAAGTAAAGCTGAGTTCTCTATTTTACCACATTATAGATTGTTTTGTGTGGCTGTTGTAATAGAGATATCACAAGCAGAGGGTTTTAACAAATAGAAATTTATTTTCTCACAGTTTAGGATGGCAGTCATAATTCAAGATGCTGGCTGTAGGTAAAGACTTTTTCTTTCTGTTGTCTCTGGAAGAAGGTCTTAGCCGCTTCTAAATTCAGCTCCTGGATAATCTTTATGTGGTTTGACCTCTGTCTCCCTCTGCTCTGTTTTCTTCTCTTTGCCTGATATGTTGTATTTAGATTGCAAACATGACTGACTTAAAAATACACTACATCCTTTTGGATTATAATAAAGAATGGCCAATTCCCAAATGGAATTAAAACCACAGATTTAGGACTTAAATCCTACAACATACGTGATTGTTTGGGGACAGTGTAAATCCACGGCATTGGTGAATTTACTTTGACTGCTTAAATTGGTGTCTACCAGACTTCTCTATTGTGGAATTACTTATTTTCTCTTTATAATTAATAAATGTCTTGTAGAGTGGCTCATGGAAAACTAACTAAAAATAAGGTTTTTATAAAAAATTTCATTTTATGAATTAATTTATTTTTATCATTATGAACTTGTGAATTCTCATTTTATCTGATAGTTGATAACTGGCTAATCTCATTATTTGTTTTGATTCCAAAATTTGCACAGATTTGACCAGTGGAGCTCCTTCAAGTTGGCATTTCTGTCCTGCGCACAGTCTGTCATTCTTTGCCAACTTCTTTCCTTTCTGGCATAATTGTCCACATTCATTTTATGTTCTCCCTGCTCCAACTCTGTTATTAGCAATTTCTTCAAGTAGCTTCGATTTATTTTGGAGGGCAATTTGATTTTGCTGCTCTTAAACCCTTTAAAAAGGTAGAACTAGGAAATACATATATTAACTTAAATTAATTTCCTATCAATTCTACAAAACTATAGACTCATATTGACATCTCTGGTTCTATCACCCCTGGCTCATCTTGTTTCTCTTTTTCTGTCTTGGATATCCATTAGTGGACAGTAGGAAGCCTGTCTCCCCGCCCCCTCTTAACTTTAATGTACTTATTTGACTAATGGGAACTTTGGTGAAATAACTTACAGGGAACAGTTTTGCTAACCCCACAACCATACCTATCTGGTGGTTCAAATCCATCAGCAACTCAGTGGGAGAATGATGAACTGTCTCTTTTAGGCATTTCAAAGCCTCATGATCCCAATGGAAGGAAGCTATACATCAGTTCTGAGTTGAGTTTTGTGGGTCTCCCCCCATTTCATTTGGTAAATGCCCTGTGTATCTTCTGTATCTGCTGCTGCTCATGGCGTCGTGTACCTCCCTGTGTCATGTTGATGCTCCATGCATCTCCCTCAGGCTCTAACACTCTCCAGTGTAGACATCCTTGTCCTCCCTCTTGAGTGCCAGCCCTCCATGCCCGTTGCTCTCCCCGCCTAAGTTGGACTCCCATGCTGAGGTGCCTCCAACTCTTTTCTGTTACTTCGTACTTCATTGCTTTGTGTTAATGCTGAATCTTCTCAACCTTCAGTGTGTGCAGTATAGACCCAGTAAGGTTTTTGAGGCCTTGCTGTTTTGAAAAACACATTGCTAGTCTTGTCCCTTGAGATACTTTTGGGGAGATTCAAATCAATCTTTAATCTTTTGCTAGTAATTGAGAGCTTGACCATTGTTCTACACATGGACCAACTTAGTTATCTAAAATATGTAAATCCACATGGTCCGTATGGATTGTTTAGGTTTGATTATTAACTGAAGGCTGGTGATTTACATCCATCAAGTGGTGCCATCGGGAGCTTTGGTGGCCTAGTGGTAAAAGATATGCTGCAATCCCCAAGAAACACCGCTGAAGTCCACCAGCTGGACTACCTCCACCTATGTGATTTACAGCCTTTGAAAACCTGCTGGAGGGTCATCTATGAATCAGTTCCAACTCGACAGTACTCAGAAGTAGCCTATGGCCAAGTATTTTTCTGTAATACATGAGTTTACCATGAGTCTGCAACTGGGTATTTTTATTTTCTTTTGCATGCAGGAATAACTTTACTAAATCGTGAGATTTTTTTAATTTTTAAATTATTGTAAGTTATTCAGAAAGCAAAAAAAATATGGAAGGCTTCACAAATGTTCATGTCATCCTTGCATAGGGGCCATGCTAATCTTTTCTGTGTTGCTACAGTTTTAATATATGAGCTGATGAAGTGAATATAGGTTTGTTTGTTTTTTTTAAGGATAAGTTTTGTTATCCAGATAGGTTTAAAAGAGACATTGTAATATGACTATTGGTCATACTATCAATTATCTTCCTCTTTTCCTTAATTTTATTATTTTCTACTCTGCTACTATATTTGTCTCTGTGGGTTTTGTCAAGTGTCAGTAACGAGATTATTCAGAAGTAGCAACAAAGTAAGATTAGCGTTTCAAAGAAACATCCCTGACACAGATGTTCTCTGCACTGGCTAAATTTTCAATGAGAATGAGAACATTTGGTGATTTAAATACCTGTGATGTACTTTAACTATCACTGAACAATATAAGTGAAGAAAAGGGTTAGTGGATTTAGAAATAAGATCTTATGAACTTTAAAAAATAAAAATAGGTCTTATCAACTTTATTTAAAACTGTTCTTACTTATTTGTCTAGTTGATTAGTCCTGCTTTTAAATATGAGTAAACAGAGCAATTGATTATTTTAGACTGTGTAGTTACAACTGGGATAAACCACAGATTTAGACTAGAAAAAAAGAAAGCTTTAAATTAATTTAGAATAATGAAATTAGTTGTTATTGTTATTTCTATGTATTGTCATGTTAGAACTGATCTATGGCTGATAATCCTGTGGGTTTTCAGAGGCAGTAAATTGCATGGGATGAGACTGCCTATCTTTCTCACATGGAGCAGCTGGTGGATTTGAACCATGTGTCTTTGTGTTGACAATGCAGCTCTTTATCACAAGGCCACCAGAGCTCTCTTGTGAATTTATTAGCATTCACTATTCACCTGTATTTCTATTTCCCCAACCCCCCAAGCCCCCATCACTGGAAATTACCTCATAACAAATGGGACTATCAAACTGAAAAAAAGTTTTAGGTGGTTTCAATGATATTATTAGGTGACTACTTCTAAGAACAGAGCTTTCTATTACTTGTAAACTTTGAGACTTCAACTTCCTACTGAGATAATTGAAGCATTTTAGTTTATACTAAAATATTATAGTACATTATAGGACTTTCAAAAATGACAACAAAGGGGAGCTCTGGTGGCCTAGTGGCAAGAAGCTGCACTACAATCCCAGAGGTACACGGTTTGAATCCACCAGATGCTCTGTCGGAAAAGGAGGGACAATTTCCTCCTGTACCAGTCAGATCAGTACACACACACACAAATAATAAAATAAAAAAAATTAGAGAATAAAAAGACAACAAATAAAGAAGACACCTAGACATTGTAATAGTACACGTATTAAAGAATGTAGATATATAGAAATGGTTAATACAAGAGTGGTGAAAACAGAGGAAAAGAAAAAGAAAGTTGAAAATGAGAGACAAAGTAAGAAGAGAGATGAGAGAGACTGAGGAAAGAATAAAGTGAGGGGTTGTTCTCTGTATCTGTATTTCTTTTTTTTTCTTTTTTTTTGTATCTGTATTTCTATATTTCATATCTTTCTGTATACACGCACACACTCACAGAATTTCATATGTGTGAATGGAGAGACTCTTACAGGGTAGGAAGAGAGAAAAAGTAGGTGGAGAGAAGGGAGAGTAGGAAGGACAAGTAAGTAGAGAGTAGTATTTAGATGTTGAGAGAACAGCAGGATGGAGAGAAATATGAGAAAAGATGGAACTAGAAAGTGGAGAAATAGAAATGGGAGAGTTAGATGCACAGAAACCCTGGAAAAGAGAAAAGCATAAGAGGGGCAAGGATTAGAAAATCCTGTAGAGAATTGGAGGCAGCCCTGATGGTGTAATGTGTTCTGTGTTGTTTTAGTAAGTAAAAGTTTCAAGCCCATCAGCTTCTCCATGGAAGAAAGATAAGGCATCATGCTTCTGTTAAGATGTACAGAGGTAGAAGCTCTGTGGTGGATTGCCATGTGAGAAGGAGAAGGAGGAGAAGCAGTTACGAATAGGAATAGAAAAACAACATTATCACAAAGATTGTGGCAAATAGTGCACCATGAAACAAAGAGAGGAATGCTGAAGCAGAACAGATAGAGGAGGAGATCTAAAAAGCTAAGCAATAGGTTTGGAAAACAGAGAAGAGGACAGTGAGGAGAAACTGGGTGAGGGCCAGAAAAGCACAGAAAGAGAATAGACAAAACAACACCCAAAAAAGCTGCTTCAGAGGGAAAGAGCACAGATGTGAAAGGATGTATTTTTCAAAGTACTTTTACTATATTTGAAGTATGTAAATACTATAGATTTTTAAGATCTTTTCCCCTCTATATTTGTTTCTCTGTATTATACATTGCTTTTTAATTTACAGAGTGATGAAAAGATGAATGAAGTAATGAATCTAGCCCACACATTCCTGCAGAATTTCTGTCGAGGAAATCCGCAGAATCAAGTTCTTCTTCATAAACATTTGAATTTGTTTCTGACTCCTGGTGTAAGTATTTTAGTGACTTTGAATATTAATATTAGACTGTCCAATATGTTTGTTTTATAACACTGATAATCAAAGAGAAATATCAGGGAAGATCAAGAAGAAAAAAAATACAGTGCAGGAGGGTTTAGTGGATGGATGAGTAGAATGAAATGATAGAGTAAAGTGAGGATTTAACAGGCCATTGTTACAAATGGCACTAATCAATTGTAATTGATATTATGACACTAAATATATAAATGTGTGAATAAAATTAGTGAAAAAAATTTAACTGTTTTAATGTTCTCATTATGCCCATGTCAAATAAAGTATGTTTTAGTTCCTTTGTGGAAACATTTAAAGATATTTGAAAAAATTAAATGTTTTACCCATAAATGGGAACATTGTGTGTTTATAGTGTAATGTGAGACAAAAATAAGGTAGAATAGAGAACTATCATTCTACAAGTAAGAAAGTACGTAAAATTCAAAGGTAGATTTCACTCCTTCTGGTCCTTCGTTACTGTTTTTCAGATACTGAGGAAAAACTAATTGAATACTAGCTAATTAGATGACTCTCATGTTGGCAACATGATGAGTTTTGTGATAGTAAGTTCCTTTTCCCATCAAATTCCCTTATGCGTTCAGGTGTGGTTGTTTTTTGTTTTTTAGGGTTTTTTTTTTAAGTTAATAATCTCATTGACTTTTGTAGAAGATGTACAGTGAAAACTCACTATTGCTTTGTATCAAATAAATAACTGATCACAAGCAGGGATCTGAGCCTAAATGCTTTAGAACAGAAAAATCAATCTTATCCGAATGACGAGGGCTTGCTCCTCTGTGCTCAGCTTCTTGAAGCAGAAACCATGAGGCACATCTTCATGAACAATTACCATCTGTGCAATGAAATCAGTGAGCGGGTCGTGCAGCACTTTGTGCACTGCATTGAGACACACGGCCGCCATGTGGAGTACCTGAGGTTTTTGCAGACGATTGTAAAAGCAGATGGGAAATATGTGAAGAAATGCCAGGATATGGTAATGACAGAGGTATGTTCATTGTTTGCATTTTATCAACTTCTCATAAGTTATATGCTCAAAGACGTATTTTCTGCTTACTTAGGCTGAAAAAAACCCCACAAAAAACCCAACCACACCTTTAGCTACAAAGTTAGGAAAATCATTACTAAGGAGCTCTTTGGCTTTATGGTAAAGGGGTTGTGCTGCCAACTCAAAGGCACATACTTTGAATGCACCAGTGGCTCCATGTGAGAAGGATGGGTAGTCACCTGCTGTGTGAATCACCACCTCTGAAAACTGCTGGAGGTTCAGCTCTGAGTTGCTTGCACCTTGATGGTATAACAAACCAACAGCAACACTTGAGCTCAAACAGGCATTTGTTGTGTAGTGTGGTTTTTGGGTTTTTTTCCCCTATCTTGTGAAACTATAGAGTGTTTTAGAATAGAGGATTTTATAATTTTATTAAAAAGATCCTCCCTTAATAATAAATTAATATATTTTAAACAATGAGTAAAATCCTATGAAAAAAAGAGCAAATTTTATATTTTTAAGTTTTTTAACAAAACAGACATGTAAGCTCTTTTCCAGGCCATAAGGTTTTTATTCCTGAAATAGACAATGTGTAAAGTCTCCTACTAATTTCAGCAGACTTTTTAAAAGAATCAACCTAATAAGTAGAAACTACCTATTAGTGACTTAAGGAGCCTTGGTAGAATAGTGCTCTGTTAGGCCACTAAAAGAAAGGTGGGTGGTTCGAATCCACCAGGTGCTCTAATCCACTAGAGAATGATGAGGCTGTCTCCCAGGATGGTTTGTAAACCAGAGGGGTGCTGTGAATTAGAACTGATTTGATGCTAATGAGTTTAGTATGGTTTATTATGACATTTAAACATTTAACTGTTTGCAGAAGATTTACATTTAAAGGAAAATGCATAAAGTACTCATTTTCTTTTGCCCACTTCATTTTGAAGTTCGTGAATGAAATCTACCTGTACATTACTTGCTGGATGTTCAGTGAGGTACTTGAAGAGGTGAGAGCACCTTGAGCCCATTTGGGGAAGTCACTACTGAGTGACCCAGTGGTTCCTTAGAGGGCTGGATGGATAACGGCAGCCTTCATCTATTGCTACCAAGCAGTTAATCTAGTGATTATAATAATCATTGGGGAAATGGAAATGATTTAAAAATGAGAGGTTTCCATGTTTATATAGTATGAGTCCTTGATTGACTCCCTTTCTCTTAAAATATTGATTAAAAAAATTTAAGTTCTATTTATTAAATATATGATATTAAATAAATTTGTGCATTCACATTAAGTTTTGTTGTTATTGTTGCCAAAATATGTGGGGACTTATTTGATTTTTTTTCATTTATGATCACCCAGGAAAGAATTAAAAAAATCTATAAAATTTCAAACATGTATTACAGGTCTGTAAACTCTTTGATGAAGTGTTTCTATATTTAAAGAAGTATTTGTAATATTGTATTATGTGGAGCTAATATATAATGCACACTTTTTATACATAAACAATCTTCTTTATCAACATTTTCAATTGAAACCCATGAATTTGGCTTATAAATTTAAGTACATTATTTATTTAAATATACTTAACAAAGACAATATATTTTAGCACATTATTTATTTAAATATACTTAACAAAGACAGCATGATGCTCATGGGAGAAAGATGTGCCAGCCTCTCTTGTAACAATTTACAGCCTCAAACACCCAATGTAAGGTCGCTGCGAGTCAGATATTAACTTAATACAGCCGTGGGTGGAGAATAAGGAAACCTTATGGATCAGCTGTGCTCTATGCACTGTGATTTTCTGAGGCTGTATATACCTTGAGAGGAGAATGTTCCACTCTCTCCCTTAGAGCTGGTGATGGATGCGGGTCACCAGAGAGGCAGCTCCTTTGGGTGAGCAGCACAATTCCCCAAGGTCTATGGAATCAACTCCCTATAAATAGAGAACATATTGTATAAGTCATAGTTTCCTCCTGAATTTCTAAAATTTGTTGGAGAGTGGAACTGGCAATAGAAAAACAATAAGGAGCCTGAGTTATAAAATTGTGACTTGCTGTCACTCTACATTAAGATTATATTATTATGTAGAAAGGAAAATTTACTTCCTAAAACCTCTATATATTGATTTTTTCCTCTATTTTATGAATATTTTCATTTTCCTATATCTCCCATATCTGCTTCTACTTCCATTCTCTGATGATGCCTTAACATGACACATGGGATCTCCAGATTTTGGAGCATTGTGTTTGACTCAATATTCTTGCTTGATGACTCACTATTTAAGAATGGCTGTATTTTATTCTGTGCTTTTTTTTAAAAAAATTTATTCGTTTTAGTGAACATTTACAGGGATTTTGGGTTTTCATTCCTTCATTGTTGCACTGTTTTCTCTACCCTCCTCCCCAGTT
>NW_006399907.1:1591539-1598465 GCF_000299155.1 Elephantulus edwardii | reverse complement strand
GGTGTTGCAACCTAGAAGACACAAATTTAACTAACAAGTTAAAAGTACATGAGTCAAAAATTAACAAGCAATAATATTCCTATTAGAGGTTCTAGTAGTGGCACAAATCAAGTTACAGAGGGAAGGTGATTCTTAAAATAAATATTCTGTGCTTTTAATATAGGTTCAAACTCAGATACAGTAATGGTGATTACAAACACACATACTTCCTTTTCTCATAGAATCAATAATAATTTTACAGAGGTAATTCTTGATTTATGTATCTCTCATGCTTTGACAGCCAGGTTGAGTTGAAGTAGAAGGATAATTTTATCCTTTTGGAGATTTAATTTCAGGGAGACATTAATTAATCTCTTATGTAATTTAACAGTTGAGTCTACCTTTATCTCGTATATCTCCTTAACTGTTTTGATGACATTCCTAACCAATCCTTTGGACTGTAACCTTTTATTATATCTTTGATATCATCCTGTCTTGGCATAGTTGTGCTTTAATTAGTTTATCTATATTTCACAGAGAAATGCATATCTTTTCAGATAGTCTTTGTAAATAATGCTGGATGAACATTTGAAGTACTAGGCAGATTCTCTTGTTATCATTTCAGTTAATAAATGGAGGTGAAGATGTGCTGATATTTTACAATGATCGAGCATCATTTCCCATCCTTCTCCATATGATGTGTTCAGAAAGGGACCGAGGTGATGAGAGTGGCCCCTTAGCCTACCATGTTACACTTGTGGAATTGCTGGCAGCATGCACAGAGGGGAAAAATGTCTACACAGAAATCAAGTGCAATTCCCTTCTGCCCCTGGATGACATAGTCAGGGTGGTGACCCATGATGACTGCATACCTGAGGTATGTCTGCGAAGAGCTTAGCAGCTGTAAAGTCATTATTTTTTTGTTAAAGTTCCTAAGGTACAGAAATTAAGCTGGCTGACATTTATGATGAAAGAGTATATTTAGTCAAGGAATTGTATTTGGCTGTATACTTAGAAAATTTGGAGTGTTATGAAAATGCTTGTTTGGATTCTACGTGAAGCTATGAAAGAGAACATTTTAAACATCTAGCCACTACAGGCTTACTGGAAGCTGCTAGATAAGACTCCTAAATCCTTAGCAAGCATGACAGTGTGATAAGACTAAAAAGTTTACTTGTAATCTCTAGCATGTTTTGTGAGCATAAAATAGAAGCTTCATAAGTAATTGATGGACATTGATTTGGAGAGGCTAAGATAGTTCATCAAGACTATCTATATTAGTCTCTACAGGTATGCCTTGCTTTATGAAATACTATATATTCTTAAGTCTGTGACCATATTACGTTGCTTCATTCATACATCTCCCTGCCCTGGTTCAGCTCTATCATTAGACAGAACTCAGTTGAACCTACTGGTTGTCTGCCAATAAGCTTCTATTAAGGAGGTTTCCAGGAATGTATATTACAATCATTTCTGTCTTTTGTACTGTTGTGGTGCATTGTTGCAAAGTTAAAAAATATGTATGATACACCATGTAGAGCATAAAGCCAAACTTATAAAATGAAAGTATATTTAAAGGGTCAAATTCATGATGGACTTTTATTTTTGTGCCATTTTATGGACTTTGACATTTTAAACTGTGAGTGACTTATGTCATAGAGGAGTTTAGTATAGGGTAGCACATGGAGGAATTTGAATGGAGTGATTATATTCAATATTTCTGTGCTTATTTCAGACCTTTGTTATCCATGTTTTTATCACATGTGGGTTCCTTGAATTTCTCCTCTTATTAACTCAATCCTTTTCATCCTTCCAAAGCTGATTTCATGTTTACATCTTTAGAGATGTCCCTGACGTCTAAAGGAAACGATAATTTGAAATACAGAATTTTATTTTATAATTATGGCTATAAGCCCTTAGCTGTGTCTTAAAGATTATTAGTTCTTTAAGGGTAAGATAGATTTGGTTTTCATTCACCATTATATTGTTTGAGACAGAGAATGAATAGGAATCTTGAATCATAACTTCCTAGTTTTGTGACTCCAGTGTGTTATAGTACCTTTCTAAGCTTCAGTTTCCATGAATTTAAAGAGTTATACCTGATGCCACACAAGGTCATGTGAGTGTTTGCAGTTATTAAAGACTGTCCAAGTGATGATGGTGATACAGTGAATGACTCAGGCGTTTCCCTAACCTGTGATCAGGTACACCTACCTTAACTTTGGGGTTGTTATGTGCTGTCAAGCTGCTTGCAACTCATAGTGACCCTATGTACAACAGCTCTGAACCCTGCTCTATCGTGAGATAATTTCATTGTCCCTGACACACTTCCTCCCCTCACCCCCAGTCACCGAGTCAGTCCATCACATCTGAGGTCTTCCTCTCGTGCTGTTCCTCACCCCTAACGAGTGTGATGTCCTTCTCCAAGGATTGGTCCTTAGAGATCTTCTTTTCCTGTGAGCAAAACAGAAGGAAGCCCTATGCAGTATCACCTCACTTAGACATTTAAGTTGGTTTCCATGAATCTTGTGAAAATATTGTTATCATTGTCATATAAATATAAATATATATATATATATATATATATATATATATATATATATATATATATCATATTGCTCTAAGGCTAGAATCTTGACATAACTAAAAACTTAAATAAACCACTAGTTACTGCTTTATGTACAGTGACTATGGTATATGTTGGTGAGACTCAATTATGCAACTTAATAAGGAATTTTGTTAAATCTGGGTCTTGCTCAGAGTTTAATTCATCAAAAATAAATTTTTCTTTACATATGGTTTTCTTAAGTATTTTTGATTAGTTAGAAATATTATTTGTCTAACATACTTAAACATCATATTAGGATTCTCATGATTGCAAGTTACAAAAACCCATCTTACACTAGCATTAGATATAAAAGGGAAGTTGAAGGAGACTTATTAAAATAAATTCAGCAGTACAAACCGTGTTAGAATTCTTTCCATCTATTTTCGCTTATCTTTCGGTGTTTTTGATTTAATCTTCTCTTTGAGGATAATTTTCCTCCACATACATGTGGGAAAGACAATGGCTTCCTGAAATCCAGGTTTCTCTTGTTCTAATTTAGCAGCACAAATTAGAACAAAGGGAGAGAGCATTGTTGATTTCTAGTTTTCAGGCACAGTAAGCCAGGCTTGAATCAAGTGTTTGTTCCTATAGTAATCACTAAGCCTGGAGATCATATACTCACCTTGGTACAGAGGGGAATGCCTTTGGAAAATAAAGGAAATTGGAATTTAACTAAGCAAAATAAATAACCGTAAAAACCCAGATTAACTGTAATCTACTATAGGCATTTTTATCATTGATATTTAAAAATAGCTACTTGAAAATAATTTTCATTTATATTTGAAATTTGTACAGGTTAAAATTGCTTATGTGAATTTTGTTAATCACTGTTACGTTGACACCGAAGTGGAAATGAAAGAAATCTACACTAGTAATCACATTTGGAAATTATTTGAGAACTTCCTGGTAGATATGGCAAGAGTAAGTATTTTGGTCCATTAAATACTTTTTTGTGTTTAGTAAGGTAGTTGAACTATCAGCATATATTTTGATTAAGCAATAAACATCTGGATGATATTGTGACTAACCATATAAGCAAAATATAGGTTTGATAGCAGTAAGTTTCAGTGTTCATTTTCACCCTTACTACTTAACTTTGTTGTGAAACGGAATTTTACTGGCTGGTTTCTATCGACTCTTTTCAGACTCAGCTGACCCTCCAGTGGTTTGAGGGGGCGGTGAGTTGCCCAGGAGGTGAGTTGCACACAGTGCTCTCTGATGGAGCAGCTGGTAGATTTGAACTGCCAGCGAGATGTAGCCTTTGGGTTAGCAGCTCAGCTCTCTATAGACTGTGACATCAGAGCTCCCTAGATAAGGCACAGCCGAGATCAGTTTGTTTAGCATCTTACTATGAATGCAATTATGTTTTACCACGAATACATTTACAAAGCCCTGGTGGTAGTTCACAGAAACTATTTTAGTAAGCCCGCCAAAACACAGTGCATCTTTGCTGTTTGAATCCACAAGCAGCTCTGCAGGGGCAGAGGAGCAGCTGACTGGAGGGCCAGATACGAGTCATTTCTGAACTTGACAATGAGTCTTGAATATTTTTTGCAATGAGGAAGGTCTCAGACTCGACTGATGTTTCAGGCAGTTAACTGTTCAGAACTTAGTATTGTGTATTGTTGCCTGTTCAATCTCCATGGAAGAGTACTATAGCAGTTTATATCTGGTGTTGACTCATGTCAGGCCCTTTCTTTCTCTCATTTATGTGTAGATACATTGCTTTTTTAAGTCCGTTTCCTCATTTTTGTTTGTTTAATGGTGGTGGGTTAGAGAGTTCATGGAGATGTAGATCTTGTTCATATTTTCTGGGTACTACCTGGCATATGCTATTATTTCATTCATGTTGTTGTTGTTGTTAAGTGCCGTCGAGTCGCAGGCGACGCATAGCGACCCTATTTAGTAAAAAAATTGAATAAATTATTATCTTAGTAGCACTTAAATTAATATTTTAGTATCTTTGACTCTTTTTTTGCATAATAGTTTTCATCTGTGTATTTGTTTGCCTATAATGTTATGGAGGTGGGTTTTTAAAAAATTTTGCTTTGCTTTGTTATGAATCTCCTTAATTTTTTCCTTGGAGAGTTTTAAGATAGACTTTTCAGTTGGCTTTACTTTAAAGAAGATAGTGTTTAGATAATGTGTTAGACCTAATTTGAAATACAATGACTTGCCTCATTCTCTTTGGACTTCCTGTATGTTTTGAATGCAGGTGGTTTTATTTAAGTATCATATGAATGTACTGAGTGATGTCTGTATTTCCACAATCTTACAAGATGGATGCTGGCCACTTGTCATTAACTAAAAAAAATGACGTCTAACAACAAAGGCAGCCACCCTTTTACCCATCTAGAATGCGAGAACAAAGTGGATCTAGTATAACATCGACTGTAAACCTAGATATCTGAGCTTAAATTTCAAATTGTGAATTTCAGACGAAGAACTCTATTTTTTTCAGGATTTCTTTGTAATGGGTTTTTGTTTGTTTGTTTTGATTTTGGTGTCATGAGTGAGAACTTTGCATTAAAATATGTATGAATTAAAACAAAAAATACAAACCCATTGCTCTTGAGTCATGGTTCATGTCCATTAAGTTTATGCCATTCCTCCATAATTATTTCTGTGTTAACCTTTCCTAACCTCCATTAGTCTGTAAATATTAATGAAACCAAATTATTTCATCTTTCTTTCGTGCAACTTCAAGTATCTTTGAACTCCCTACCTTTTTGTTAACAATACATTATGACACACTGTGCCACCTATTTGCATCATTTCTACAAAATTAAAACTACTTATTTATCTTTATAAAATTTCTCAGGTAATCTGTGTCTGTGTAGAAATCAGCTGCTTTTTTTCCTTCCCATTTTTAATAGGACTTTGTATTCTACTCATATATACTCCATTGACCTTTTTAAATCCTTGTATCTAAAACCATCTCCAAGTATGTCCTGGGACCTTGAAGTTTTGGATGACTTATATGCCAGTGACTGAGCTTTAAAATTGCACGTGCAGGACAATTTTAAAGAGATTATACACTGATTTCCAGAGCTGCACATTGCTAGAGATAAAAGATAAGCTTGAAAAAGACCAAGGTCACTTTCTAGGTAGCTTGACTCTAACTCTAAGAAATTTTTTTTTAATAAACCAAAAAGAGAAGATGATAACTCTCACTGATGTGGAACTAGTTTTTACTTTTGTTCTTTTTTTTCCTTTCTCTTATTTTTCTTAGTTTTTACTTTTGTAAGCAGTGCATATATAACAAAGATAAACACATGTATATCTTTTCTTAAAAAGTAAAGTTTATGAAAAAATAAAAAATATGCGTGTGGTGAATATTTGAATTAGGTACAAATTTATCTTGTTAATTAAGTATAGATGCTGGAAAAGCTCAGCATCTTCTTGATATATAATCACTTAATATGTTTGCCTACAACAATGTATATTACCAATATGTTTTCTCTTTCTGTCATATTTCTTTTCTATTTAATATATTAAAGAAGCAGTTCTCTAATCTTCACCATGGTTTATAGGGGATTATTTTTGCTATTTCAAGGAAGAAAAAGGAAACCTGACCTTTTCTTGTTTGGTATTTCCTCTCCCCCTCCACCAAAGGAAAATTAAGGAAATAGTACAAACATTAAAATTCAAGTAATAACAAAATACAGCTCAATAAGTAGAATGTGGTCTTCAAAACAGATGTTTAAGTCATAATGAATTGTGTAAGCATAAAACACATGGTCTGTAGAGTCAGCGTTCTCAAATTTTAGTGCCCATTAGAATTATCTGCTGGATTGAGTAAAGTGGATATCTGAGCTCCACCTCAGAGTTGTCATTTGAGTAGATTTGAGAAGGTCACAATTTTGTGTTGCTAACAAGGTCATAGCTGAAGCTGTTGGTCTAAGGATCACACTTGATTATATGATTAATAATTATAGTAGCGCATGGTGGATAAGAGTATAGGTTTCAGAGGTGTTGGCCTGGACAGAGTTCAGGTACACATTCTGCATCTTATTTGTTCTGTTATTTCATACTATATAATTGGCTCCTATGTCCCTGGATTTTATCATTTGTAAAATGAGCATAATAATAGCATATTCTTCAGAGTTTCTGGGAAGAGACAAAGAGATTATGAACATAAAACTTTTAATATGGGACAAGCATTAAGAAATGATAGCTTTTAGACTATTCTCTCCCCCATAGACTTCAATGCCGTAAACATATTTCATCCAGTTTTTCTCAGTCTTAAAGTATTATATTTTAGGGCATTATTTTTATCGTAGGAGTATGCAATGAGGGTTGCAGAGTGGATTATATTTGGGGGTAGGGGGTGGGGTTT
>NW_006399907.1:1579962-1589669 GCF_000299155.1 Elephantulus edwardii | reverse complement strand
TGTCTCCATACCTTTTCAATCTGTATGCAGAACAGATCATCCAAGACACTGGGCTGTACGAAGAGGAATGTGGCATCAGGATTGGTAGAAGAGTCATCCACAACCTGCGTTATGCAGATGACACAATCCTGCTTGCTGAAACTGAGGAGGACCTGACGTGCTTGCTGCAGAAGGTCAAGGACTGCAGCCTCCTATATGGATTGAAGCTCAACATCAAGAAAACAAATTCTCACCACTGGGCCAATTGACAGCATCAGTATGGATGGTGAAGAGATTGAGATAGTTAAGTTTTAGTTTGGTTGGATCCACAATCAACACTTGGTAACAGCAGCCAGGAAATCAAGAGATGAATTGCATTGGGAAAGTTGGCTGTGAGGGACCTCGCAAGAGTACTGAAGAGCAATGATGTCAGACTGGAGACTAAGGTGTGCCTGATCTGGGCTATAGTCTTCTTAATTACGTGCTATGCTTCGGAGTGTTGGACAGTGAATAGGGTTAATAGAAAGAGAACGGATGCCTTTGAGCTGTGGTGCTAGAGACGAGTGTTGAATATACCATGGACTGCTAGGAGAACAAACAGGTTTGTCCTGGAGAAGGTGAAGCCGGAATGCTCCTTGGAGTCAAAGATTCTGAAGCTTCATCTGACATACTTTGGCCATATTGCAATGAGGGACTGATCCTTGGAAAGAGACATCATGTTTGGCAGAGTGGAGGGACGGCGAAGGAGAGGAAGACCTTCGATGAAATGGATTGATTCTGTGACTGGAGCGGGGGGAATAATTGAGTTTGAGATGGTTAGGCTGGCACAGGATAAAACAGCATTTAGAGCTCTTGTACTTAGGGTTGCTACGAGTCGCAAACGACTCGATGGCACATAACAACAGCAAATATTTGAGTGCTCACTGTTAGGAGCATACTATTCTAGCTATTGTTCTAGTTTTAAATTACAATATAATGCACCTTAATGGAATTTAAGATCATCTAATATGGTCTTGAAATTTTGTCTTTGGTTCTAAGAGCATTTAATTTGTCAATTTCATAGGGTCACTCCCCTCTGTTGTTACAGATCTGGTAAGCTTTCAATAGTCTAATCTGGGCTTCCCCCCCCCCCCCCCCACAGTCACTTCTGAAGTGTTTTATGACTGTTCTATCTTACATAATTTACCTCATTACTTTTAAATAGTTCTTTTTTTGACAGTACCTGGACTCTCTATTGCCAGTATTATGTCAGTGGTTCTGTTTAATGTGTGTAAAAAGAGCAAAGGCTGAGTGGGGACAGCCATATTTGACCTTTACCAACTTCACAAAGGGGAACTGTCCCTGTCAACAGTATCAGCAACACAAAACCAATTCCCATGAGGCCAGACTTGTCCTCCACACTTACACAATTCTTTCTATTCAACACCAACCTTACCGATTTACTTTGTCCAAAATCCAATGTGAATCATTCAGACTACACAGAACCATACTGGTTAAGTAAAAAGGTTATAATCCAGGTAAGCAGAATACAGTCATGAGAGCTTCTGAAATGTGCTCATAGGTGCCACAGCCTTCAGGCTCATGACCCTAGGCCAATGTTAAAAAGTTCTCAGTTCTGACAATACTGGATCTTCCTTCCACAGTCCTCCAACAAACTTAGGCAAAAAGCTTTTAGCTCCAGTTCCATAATATCCTAGTCTGAAGATCCATTCGTCCACTCCATCACATGCCAGGTCTCTCTTTGCTTCTCTGCTGTGACTGCTGTGGCTGTTGTTCCGATAGGTTCTAGTCTGACTGGTACAAGAAGCTTTGATCCTGAAGGATGAGTTGCATTCCCTTGCTGCTTTTAGGTGGTGGGGTTTCTCATTTTCTGCTACTGGATCTTCTCAATTTAATGGTGAGAATAGCCAGTCCCCTTGTTGCTTGGTGAGTCTAGCTAAGCACCTTTGCAGATAAGGCTAACATGCTCTGTTTTCCTATTCTCACCCATTCACATGGCAAAGTCAAATTCAGTGGCTAGGAAAGCCATTTTAAACACTAAGCCCTTAATGTCATAATGTGTGACATTCAGGACAGAGCTCAGAGCTTCAGGCAGGAACTGATCAATGCTGAGCATGTGACTGTATAATTTAGGAGCCAATTTGGAGAACAATCCTGTTTAAATGGCAACTGAAATAGTGATATATATGTTGATGTACACACCACCTTCTACTTCCCCCTCCCCCATGAAATTCTCAATAAACACTGCTATTTTCTTGTTGATAGGCTTTTGAGTACAGCTCTTTTGAAAACCCTCCTTAATTAGTATCTTTTACCTTTCTGTTTTCCTTCCTTTATTTTTTTACCCATTTAAAACCCAATTATAATTGTCTCTGGAAGATTGTATTATTAGACTGATACTATTTTTTGGCATACTTATTTCATCCTGATTTTCTCGTAAAGGTAACATTGATGTCTTATAAATGTTCAAGGTTCAGAGAAGCATAGTAAATCATGCCATCGAGGCAATTCTGACTCATAGTGACCCTCCAGTGAGTTTCTGTGGCGGCAAATCTTAATAGGTGAAAGTTGCCCATCCTCCTCTCAATGGATCCACTGGCACATTTCATCTATTTTTTTTTTTAATTTTTCAAAAACATTTTTTTGTTTTCTTTTTTTTCCTAAAATTTTTTTATTTCAATTGTGGTTTTAGTGAAAGTTTACAGAAAAGTTAGATTTTCATTCATTCATTTTTGTATATTTTTACCACCTCTCCCTCCCTCCCTCCCTCCCTCTCTTACCCCTCCACCAGTTTACTTTTTTTTTTGTTTTTAAAATATTCATTCATTATTGCACAATTACCCTCTCCCCCAGTCCTCTTTGCAAGGTACCTTCTTATTCTGGACTGTTGTCATACATATAATGCCTAATCATACATTTCTTTTAAACAGCTTTTTCCTTTCATCTATTCCAGGGTAATGCTCATTATCTATCCACTCTTATTCTCCTCTCAAATTCTCCTGTCAGACCTGCTTTCTAACAGTGGTGCTATGCAGTGTTTGTCCTTTTGTGACTGAGGTATTGCACTCAGCATAATGATTCCCAGCCTTTGGGAGAGCAGTACAGAGTGCTATGGACTTCATTTCCAGTCTTTCAGAGTATTCAATAATAGCTTACTTTGATCCATTTTCCAGTGCTGCAAAAGTTGAACTTTGTAGGACAAAATAGCTTTTTAAGAGGACTTTAGACTGATTGTTGTGGCAAAGACAGGTCATCAGGATGTTTGAGTTCATGAAAGAAAGCATGTGCTTGGGAGTGACAGTGATCAGTGATAAACTGAGACTCTGTATTTTTTTCCAGTTAATACTTGAGGTTGTTTCCAGTTAATACGATCTCTTCTAAAACAATCATAATATTCTCTGCTACTAATTAAAAATTGGGGGTTTATACCCCCCCATTGGTGCCATGAGAAAAGTCCTAGTGATCCACTTCTATAATGTTCTGAGACAAGAAAACCCTACAGAACAGTTCTATTCTGCAATAGAGTAGATTGCCGTGAGTTGAAATTAACTCAACACAAGTGTTGAATTTAAAAATTTTTATAATATCCAAAAATGCTATAAGTAATATATTGGCTGATTGCAATGAAATTCAATAAATAACTTAGAAATTGGATATAGTGCAAGCCATGTGATTGTCTACTAAGCCATTGCTATTTTGGAGGAACATTCTTCTAAGTTGTACAGTACTCTGGTCAGTTTGCTATGCTGAGTTAATCTGGGTTTGCTGTGACAGTGAACCTTGTGCTATTGGGGTCTCAAAATGCCGTAATGGAACAACTGTGGCATAGGTGTGCCAAACACCATAATGGCTACCCATCATGGGCAGTATTTGGTGGACCTCCCTAATTGATTCAGGTTTAGAAGCATTAGTGGCATCCACTTCCTAAACCACATGCCTCTGGAAACTCTATGAACCTGGAGAAATGGTGATAGTTATTGAAAGGCTTTAGGCCTTTTTTTTAATAGGATCACTGTGAGTTGTGCTTGAATTGAGGGCAATCAATAGCAACAACAGCAAGCAAGACAAATGAGTGTATTTTATGTACAGATAGATGACCCTAGTTATTTTCTCAATTTAGCTTACAAAAAAGTTAGGAGGTAGGCGTAAGTAGAGAATTTATATGTACTTTGAAAAATTTCAATTATTTAATTTGATAGGATTGGCAAGTTTGGTGTTGTGGGTTTTTTATGATTTGATGACATTTTCTTGGCTTTTTACAGTTGAAGGAGAAGCCAACTGTTAAAGAGTTGTTGGTTGTTTTTTAATTGTGTTTTTTGTTTGTTTTTTTTTCCACAGAAGTGAACAAGTACTGAGTAGGCTATGCATTTCATTCTTGCGGTAGCCCCTTCCTTGTCTTAACTTTTATGATGAATTACAGTGATGGCGACCACCTCAAGGAACGTTTGTTTGGCTTTACTAGATAGATGCTTGCTTGCTCCCTGCCTTGCTTTCTACTTTGACTGCTGAGATGATTGGTAGGGTAGTCGCTCTTGGACTCCTGCTCTGTTTGTCCCTCATCTAACCGCTCTTGTCAGTCCTTTTCACTAGTTCCTCCACATCTTCTCAACTTGTTCATGATGAAGTGTGGCTTTCCTCAGCCTTTGAATGTCTTCACTTCTCTCTCTCTCCCATCACCAATGTCTTCACTTCTCTCTCCCCCATCACCTACTTCCTGAATTTTAACCACTGTCATGACTTTAAAACAATCAAAGCTTGACTCTTTCCTGATGTCTAGTCTTACACACAACTTGGCTAGTTTGCATGCACCCCAAATTTAGCATTTCTGACCTCTGATTCTTCATTCACTCCCATAACCCACTGTGAAATAATTGTTAGGTCTTGTGTTTTTCAGTAAATGGACATTCTATTTTTCATTCTAGGTATTCTGATTTAAAAAAGTCTTTGTGTCCTAAATCCACTCCTTTTATAAATTCCCTAATTTTGAACAATCTAAAATCTGATTACTTCTGAATATTTTGATCAGTATTAGTCCATGCCATGGTATATTTTATCTCTTATACACCTGATCCAGGCTATAGTCTTCACAATTATGCGCTATGCATCAGAGAGTCATACAGTGAATAAGGATTATAGAAAGAGAATTGATTCCTTTGAGCTGTGGTGCTAGAGAAGAGTGTTGAAAATAATGGACCTCTAGGAGAACAAACAGGTTTGTTCTGGAGAAGGTGAAGCCGGAATGCTCCTTGGAGTCAAGGATTCTGAAGCTTTGTCTGACATACTTTGGCCTTGTTGCAAGGAGGCACTGGTCTTTGGAGAGGAACATCATGTTTGGGAGAGTGAAGGCGCAGCGCCGGAAAGGAAGACCCTTGATGAGATGGATCGATTCTGTGAGTGGAGTGGTGGGAATGAGTTTGTTTGAGACGGCGAGGTTGGTACAGGATAGAGCGGCGTTTAGGGATCTTGTACATAGGGTCACTGTAAGTCGCAAGCGACTCGATGGCACATAACAACAACAACAACAACAACAACAACAACAACAACAACAACAACACTATGAACTAATCTAAGAATCTCCTAATTTGCTTTCCTGCTTCAATCCTTGGCTTCCTTTTCTTTTTATTCTTTACACAGTAGCCATAATGATTTAAAGCAAAAAACCAAAATTAACAAACAAAAATCCCTCAGCTGGTTTCTATTCAGCACATTCTTCTGTTCTGATTCCTTTATTAATTTTCTGGAGTACAACTATTGTGTGATTTTGCCTCTCCTGTTACCACAATGTTCCCATCTGCTGAAGACTTTTTTCAGTCCTATAAGTAAGCCAAATACATGCTCATCTTGGCACCCTTGCATTTGCCTGCAACTCTCTTCTCTCAAATGTCCGCAGGACTCCTTAGTTATTTTCTTCAGGTCTTTGCATAAAATCTAATATTTAGAGAAACATTCACTGACTACATAAATGAAGTAGCAACTTTTCCCTCCACATATATTTTTCCTCTTGGTTTGAAGGGAAGATTTGGTTGGTAAAAAACAAAATAAATAAAATAAACCACATAACATGGGCATTATTTGCCAAAAATACAGTATATTTTAATGTGGTGTTTTTTTAAGCGTAATTTTTATTGCTATTTGAATGAGAATTTATGGAACAAATTGATTTTCCATTCAACAGTTCATACACATCATGTTTCCAGACGTTGATTATAATGCCTGTATTTTAACAGCACTCCTCTCCCATCCTTTGTGTGTTTTCTCATTTCTACCCATCCTTTCCTGTCCCTTTCTACCTTCTCAATAGTTTATTCCTGGCCAAAGGATTGCTTTAAGGAATATGTTCCTCCCTATAGTACTGCTAACCATATAGGCCTGCCTTGTTTTTGGTTGAACATTGAGTCATGGGTTAGTTTCCATTCTAGGTTTGAAGGTGAGTGGGGCCATAGTGTTGGGGTCTTACTAGGTTCAGACGGGTAAACCAGTATTGGTGTCCTACTAGGTTCTGATCAGAAACCTGGTCTTTTACATGTCTTAGAATTTTGTTCTACATTTTTCTACCATTCTATCAGGGACCTTCTATTGTGGTAACCTGGAACCATCTATTTCTTCTGGTCCAGGATCATGGATTCTAAAATTTATATGGTCCATTAACCACTAAACTAATGGTCTTTAATATTATTCACTCTTCTTTTCTCAGTTAGGGATAGAACAGGAGTATAGGATTAGTTATTATTTTCATGACAAGATTACAGAAAAAGAAATGCCTTTTAAAGTGGACTGTGGACTCTGGTGAGAGGGATTGTATAACAATGAAAGATTTTATTTTTCAAAGAGAAAAAGTAACTGGGGTAAGGGTGGGCAGAGAGGAAAATGTGCAACAATAAGTGAATGGGGGAAAGTAAATGGAAAGAATATGCTGTTAAAAATCTATATGTTGTATTAAAAATCAAGAAAAAAAAAAGACAGAAAAAGAGTTGGACTTAAGTTATGCAGTCTTTCTGAAAAGCATTTTAATAATACATTAAGAAGGAAAAAAAAAAGAAGGAAAAAAGACCTTACATTTATATTCAGTAATTTTTCTTCAGATAATATGTTCTAGATAAACAATTAGAAATTCTATAAAAAATTGTGATCAAAGAAATTCAGTGTATTTTCACAGTGGTACATAGGAGAAAATAGATTAAAACTTTAGTCATAGAAAGAGGTTAATTTAATTTAGATGTTCTAATTGTGGGATGACTATTGGGGAGCTCTGATGGCCTTGTGGTAAGAAGCTGTATTATAATTCCAAAGGCACATGTTTCAAATCTACCAGCTGCTTTGAGGGAAAAAATGGGCATTACCCTTCTGTGCGATTTACTGCCTCTGAAACCCCATTGAAGGGTCAGCTATGAGTCAGTTCCGACTTGACAACCTAGCCACTGTTTTACTTGTACCCATTGTAGTCCCAGTTTGTCAGTCTACCTTACTAAGTGCCTGACCCTCTTTTGTTGAACCTCTGCTTTTTCAAGCATGATGTCCTTCTCAAGCTACTGGTCCCTCCTTACAGCAAGCCAAAAGCATTGAGATGAAGTCTTACTATCCTTACTTCTATGGAATGTTTTGACTGTACTTTCCTCAACACAAATTTGTTTCTTTTGATAATCAATAAAAACCAGGCAAAATCTTCCTGTATTCCTGTTTTCAGCCAGGATTTACCTAACATTAGTAATGTTATCCCCTTATTCTTTGTCTTCTTTTGAGATTAGCTTGAGTTTCTGTCAGTTCCTTGTTTTTGTGCCACTTCAACTTTTTTTTTTTATATTCTCTATTCAGAAAGGTTTTACTGTGTGTGATATTGATAATATTGCTTGATAATTTCTGCATCTGTACATTACATTGGAATGGGCACTTATCCAGTACATAGCTCAGGTCCATAACCCAGGTATCTATCTTCTAAATTTCTTGGCATATGTTGGTAAATAACTCCAGTGCTACATCCATTTGCTGAAATGTTTTGATTGATATTCTATCAGTTCATGAAGTTCAGCTTCAAGTTTTTTGCCAAAGTCTTGAGTTCAGCTTGTATTTCTTCATTTAGTACCACTGGTTCTTGATAATATGCTATTTCCTGAAATGGTTCTGTGTTGACCAATTCTTTCTGGTACGGTGACTGTGTACATTCCTTCTGATGAAAGAGAAGACTCAACAAAATGGACAGACACAGTGACTGCACCAGTCTCCGTCATGATGCCAGAGATCATGACAATAGTGCCTGATAGGATAAGGTTCCAATCTGACGTTCATAGCGTTGCTGTGAATCATAGTTAACTCCATGGCACCTAACAACAGCAACACGTCATTTATATTTTGATATTAAAATATCATTTAATGATATAATTTTAGTTGACTTTTTCAGCCATTGTTAGAAAAAGGCAGTACAAATAAATAGAACACATAATAAAAAAGTGTTGCTATACTTTAGGTTTTCCCCCAAAATCTTTTATATGATTTAGGAAAATGGCTTTTAGACATCTGCTGCCAATCCATTCTAATTACACTGTAGGAAAGGAGGATGTAGAGGTGAGATGTTATCAGTCATATGCCCAGAAGAAATATTTTGAAAAATGAATTTCTTGTCTGAATGGAGGTATGGGCTTCACACAGATTGTAAACACTGTCTTTTCATTATTCAGCATTTTGACGATAATTTTTATCTATAAACAGATTCACTTTATTAGTCCACTGAGTAAAAAGCAAATGTTTTTGTAATTTTATGACAGATGTTCAGTTGCAATTAATGTGGTGCGATACTATTAAGCTGGAGAAACTCATACAATTAAATGTAAATAAATGAGGGATTTTTGCCTCCTAATGCAGAGGGAGCTCTTGTGGCCTAGTGGCAAGAACCTGTGCTGCAATCCTGAAGGCACCAGGTTGGAGGCCACCAGCTGTTTTATGGGAGAAGGATGAGCAGTCTCATCCCATGCAATTAACTGCCTCTGAAAACCCACCAGAGGGTCAGCTATAGGTTGGTTCTGACTCTACACTACACAACAACAATGATGGCCTGATTAGGGAGCTCTAGTGGCCTAATGATAGAGAGCTGTACTGCCAACCTAAAGGCACACAGTTCAAATCCACCAGCTGCTTTGTGAGAGAAAGATAGGTAATCCTCTCCCATGTGGTTTACTGCCTCTGAAATCTCACTAGAGGTCACTTGGTTGGTTCTAACTCAGTGATACCTAACAACAACAAAAAGGGTAGAATTAGAACTCCAAGAGAGGCACTGCTTTTGTGTTTTGTCAGTTCAAATCTACCAGTAGCTCTATGAGAGCAAGATGATTATCTTCCTGTGATTTCCTGCCTCTGAGATCACACTGGGTGGTCAGCTGCACCTCAGTTCTGACTCAATGACAATGAAGTGATTCAGCTGCAAGATATTTTTATCTTACATGTCAAACAATTTCACAGTAAAGGCCTGTGCTCAGAAAACACTAAAAGATATAAATCCTAACTTATATTTGTTTGTTGTTGTTGTTGTTGTTTTTTTTTTTTACATTTTAAATATACACTTTTAATTTCCTTTAAAACCCAGCACTATAAAAAGGGAAGGGTGATTTGTTAAACAGCCCCCATCAGGCTGTCTCTAAATAATATTTGACTTTTAGAAAAGCTCAGCTGCCTTTTGCTGGTTTTCTGACAACACTGATGGCCTAGCTTCCTAGCACCCACGTCATGTTGCAAACCAA
>NW_006399907.1:1578816-1579862 GCF_000299155.1 Elephantulus edwardii | reverse complement strand
CAAAATCTCTGTAGATGTTCATTGAAATGAAAAATAAACAACCTAAATTAAAAAAAATAATAAAATAAAAGGGGTTAATAAAAAAAAAGAATTGATAGCTTATTAATATTGTCATTAACAATTAAATTACCTTTTAAACTGTCTCAAGAAGGTTCTCCAAGCCTGTAGGCCATCTAGAATGGACAGGGACCGAAACCCAGGTCTATTATCATGTACAATATACTGAAATGATAAAAATATGTTATGAACTAAATCCAGATGTTACATAGTTAGGATATCTAGAATAATTTAGTTACACTTTGACTTAGAACAGTGAGAAATGGTGAAGTTCCTGTGCAAGAAAGATGTTTGATAAACTGGAGCCAAAAAATTTTGGGATTTTAGGAACGAAAGAGACTAGTAATCAGGCTGTTCAGCTTTTTTTGATCTAGTTCATTGTCTTGAACAGCTACTTGAACATTTCTGTTGACAAAGGGCTCACTATTTCTTTAGACAACAGGTTTTATTGTTGCAAAACTTTAATTGTTAAAAGCTCTGATACTAAGTCAGATGTATTTACTTTAAAAAAGACTGCTCAATATCAGCAGTCAAAACCAGGCCGGGTGCTGATTGTGGGACAGACCACCAACTACTCATATGCAAGTTCAAGCTAAAGTTGAGGAAAATTAAATCAAGTCTACGGGAACCAAAATTTGAGCTTATGTCTATCCCACTCGAATTTCAAAACCATCTCAGGAACAGATTTGAGGCCTTGAGCACCAATGAGCGTAGGCCAAACGAGCTCTGGGAGGATATCAAGAAAATCGTCTATGAAGAATGCAGAAGATCATTACAAAGGCTGAAAAAGAAGAGAAGGCCAAGGTGGATGTCAGATGAGACTCTGAATATTGCATTAGAGCACCGAGAAGCCAAAGCTAAAGGAAGAAACCAAGACATCAAAGAGCTAAACAGAAAATTTGAAAAGGCAGCCCAGGACAAAAAAGCAAGATACTGTAATGAAATGTGCAGAGAGCTGGAGTCAGAAAATCAAAAGGACCAAACTCGCT
>NW_006399907.1:1529791-1574605 GCF_000299155.1 Elephantulus edwardii | reverse complement strand
ATTTCAGAAGTGGATGGCCAATCCTTCTTCCTAGTCTGTCTCAATGTGAATGGTCAGATTTAGAGAAGTATTAGACAGACCAGCAAGTTAAAGGTATATCCCTTAATCTGTCTCCTATTAGTTCTGAGACTACATTACATCTTAGTGTAGATGTTCCCTAAATATAGTATGATCCTAAATTAACAGAAAGTGAATTATACAACTTCAGTCTTCCTTAAAAAAATTAATTGGTTGATTAAATTAATTTCAGAAATGTTTTTAGGCCATATTCCATGTGCCAGATACTGTGTTATATACTGTAGCAAAAACAGATTACATAATATCTACATAATTCATTCCTGTTAATTGCACTGTTACCTACAATAAGCTAAGGAGAACAAATGTTCTAAAAACCTTAACATTCTGAGAATACACATTAGATGAGTGTCATTTAATAGATGAGGAAACGTGGGCATTCCCAAGTTACTCAGAGGGAAAGTGGCTTAGCTGTAAAACTAACCTCTTATCATTATTTTTTTTCTTCTTCATTTCAGCAAATTTTTTCTATACCAAAAACATTGGAATACATGGCTTAAGATATAGATACTTCTCTTTTCTAAAATTATTTGTGTGTGTTAAATTCTTAAAGCAGTATCATGTTGAGTAACGTTTACTTACTCTTTTCATTAATCATATTATGGAAAAAGAAGAAAATTACATAAAATTTTGGATTGTCTAAAAACAGCTGGGACATATGGCCACCATATTTACCTCGTCACCGTGTTGTGAATATTTAAGCTTTCTTATTCTGCCCCAGATTTTCAGTCATTTCACACCCTATGTTCTCCCTCTTCCACTTGGGTTTGTTGTTGTTGTTTTGTCTCCATGTTTCTTGTCTTTTTCACCATCCAACTTTCTGTTTACTTTTATAATTTTATTGGTAATTTGCCTATGCTGACATGCTTGGAATTGTACAGTTTACTTAGCAAAATGATCAACTTCTGTCTCCTTTGCTCACTGTTTAGAACATAGCAGGAGCCAAGGCTGTGTTCTTTCCTAGTTTATCTCCAGCTCTAGCATGATCTCTTCCTGCTTAGTCTATTCAGAGAAGAATGCTTACCAGTGCATCCATTGTACTTCCATGCATCCCAGATGGTTGTGAATGAAAAGTTACAGTTGTTGGAAAGGAGTTTGTTTCTCCTCCCCCATTTCTGTTGCCCACTCCAGAGAGCTTCTATTTGTATCTTCCTTGTTAGGCCAGATACTGTAAGTGGAAAGAGATACACCTAGTACCACTGAGTAGATATTTTTCTTTCTTTTTTTTTTTTTTTTTAGTAGATTTCTGTAGGACAGAGTAGAACCTAGGTTATTCAAAGTTGTAATCTTTATGGAAACAGACTAACACATTTTTTTTCTCCTGTGGGTGGGTTAAAACCTTTAACCACTCAGTGAGCAACTGAATACTGAACCAAGATGTCACCAGGGCTCCCAGGCAAGAGATATAACACAGGACCAAATTTGTTGCCATCAAGTTGATTCCAGCTCCTAGTGACCCTATAGGAGAGACTAGAACTGCCCCACAGGCTTTCCAGTGCTGTGAGTCTACAAAAGCAGTCTGCCACATCCTGTCCTGTGGAGTGACTGGTGGGTTTGAATTGCTGACCTTTGGGTTAGCTGCCACGTGTTTGCTTTGACCACTGGGCCATAAGCACTGGTAATCACACTGAGCAATGCTTTTTTATTCTTGTATTTTCTAACAAATACAAGCTTGGGGATTGAAACAGAAGGCATACATATAAGAGGAGGGAGAGGATTTGGAAGAAGGGATTGGCTGTTTGTGAAAGAATTCTGGTCCCTGGATTGAGGGGCATCCATTTGAAGGAGAATCTATTACTGAATGATAATGTGTTAGCAGGATTTAGGAAGACTGTCTTGATTTAAAGCAATTTTAAAAACAAGAAAAAATATAAAGATAATGTTTTAGGACAATTATTGCTAGGACTGAGTTCTGTTAATGTGAATGGTTGAAATGCCTAGTGCTGATAACAAAGTTAGCAGTGTCAACTTCTCAGCAACTCTGCAAGAAAGACAACCCTGGGAGGGGGTGTAGGGTGAAGGGAATGGGAAAGATCTGATGGGGAAAACAATGCATATAAACTTTATAAATAAACCATATTAAAAAAAGACAAGCCAGAAGGGAAGCCCTGCTTTGTCACCTGGTATCACTGTGAGCTGAAATAGACTCAGAAGCATTCATCAACTACGTTAGCAAGAGTATGGTTTTAGAATTGAGTTGCAATTGAAAGATATGACAGCCTGAATAGTTTTGCTCCTTTCTCCAGGTTTGCAACACAACTACCGACAGGAAGCACGCGGACGTCTTCTTGGAGAAGTGTGTCACTGAGTCAATAATGAACATCGTGAGCGGCTTTTTTAATTCGCCTTTCTCAGACAACAGTACCAGCCTTCAGGTACCATCAGCAAAGACACAAGCAAGGATTCCTTCACAAAGAAGTTACTTATCTTATTTTAGTAGGAAAATACTTAATGAACAACGAAGAAATACTTTAATCCGGTCATAAGGTCATTTCCTACAGTTCAGAAGCTCATTTTCTCCCTCATAATATTTACTATTATTTCATTTTCTGAGTTTCTAAAATGTTGTTTTTTTTAAAAGGAGATTCCATTACCAGTTATATTTTTCTTTCTCTCCTAAGTCAAACAGAATCGTCTAGCTCTGAGCTGACTGTTTGCTAGTTGTTTAGATGAGTTAACAGTTCTTTCTATAAATAAATATCTTGACCTCATAATTATACTTTAATTGAATAAGTAGAAATTGATCTATTAATATTTTAAATCTAATTTTTATAATATATAAAAATTCCATTTATTTTAATGTTTTTAATTGGGAGTATGTTGTTGTTATGTGCCGTTGAGTCACTTGTGACTCATAGCGACCCTAAGTACAACAGCCCTAAACCCTGCTCTGTCCTGTGCCAATCTAGTTGTCTCCAACACACTCATCCCGATTACCCCAGTCACTGAATCAGTCCACATCATAGAGGGTCTTCCCCTCTTACGCTGTCCCTCCACCCTCCCAAGCATGATGTCCCTCTCCAAGGGCCTCCTTACAACATGTCCAAAATATGTCAGACGAATCCCCAGAATCCTTGCCTCCAAGGAGCAGCCTGGTTTAACCCTGTCCAGGATGAATCTGTTTGTTTTCTTAGCTGTCCATGGTACCCTCAATACTCTTCTCCAGCACCACAGCTCAAATGCATGAATTCTCCTTCTATGCTCCCTAGTCATTGTCCAACTCTCTGATGCATAACAAGTGATTGCAAAGACCATAGCCTGTATCACACACCTTAGTCTCCAGAGTGACACCATTGCTCTTCAGTACCCTGGAGAGGTCCCTAACAGTAGACTTTCCCATCTCAACATGTTTTTTGATTTCCTGGCTGCTGGTGCCAAGAGTGTTGACCATGGAGCCAAGCAAACTAAAGTTGTTAACAATCTCAATCTCTTCACCATCCATCCTAGCTGAATAAATAATACTGAGATTCATTTTCATGGAGTCAAAGTCAACTCATAGCTGACCCTCCTGTGAGTTTTTGGGAGAGTGAAAATTGGGTAGGATAGATTACTGATCCTTCTCTTGAGGAGCTGCCGGTGGATTCGGAGGCTCAACCCTTGGTTCACATTACAAGCCTCTATAGACTAGGCCAGAACTCCCAAAATAAATAATAATGGGTCTATAAGATGGTTCTGTGGTCCAAAGGGTTTCTCTGAGCTTTAGATGGCTCAGTGGCACCTAACTACAACAATATAAGGTGATTAGTTATATGACATTTAAAACAAGAACAATGGATGATTGAGGAAAATTATTATGAGGCAATATTAAGCGAACAGGTGTTAGGTGACTAAGACACAGACTTGCATTGTCATACCATCTAAACTTACATTTATATAGAATATGTATCAGTCAGTCACTGCCATGGAGTTGGAGCTGATTCATAGCTGAACCTTCAGTGGGTTTTAGGAGATTATCAATTACATGGGAGGATACTGTGCATATTTCTCTCACAGAGCACCTGATGGTTTCAGACTGCCCTCCTTTGGGTTGGCAATAAAATTCCTTCCTCACTTGGCCACCAGGTTCCCTTATGTATGTGTGGTGGTGGTATATGCTGTCGAGTTGGAACCACTAGCAGACCCTCCAGTGGGTTTTCAAAGGCAGAAATGGCACAGGAGAAGATTGCCCATCCTTCTCCTCCTGAGCAGCTGGTAGATTTGAACTGAGTGCTTTCAGTATTGCAGCACAGATTCTTATTGCTAGGCCAGCAGAGCTCCCACTATGTACACATACTTGTGTGCACCAGAGCTTCCATTGTGTAGACGTGTACTATTGTGCACATATACACTGTTGTGTCTGCTCTGGTGGCCTAGTGGCCAGAAGCTGCATTGCAATCCAAAAGGAACCCTGCTCGAGGCCATCAGCTGCTCTGAGAGAGGGAGAAGGGGATTGGTGGTCTCCTCCTGGGGAATTAACTGCCTCTGAAAACCTGCTGGAAGGTCAGCCTTGGGTTGGTTCCAACTCTATGGTACACCACCACCAAAACAATAAAACGCAAGAAATAATTATTTTCACATATTCATACTAATTCCATACATATGGCAAGATTGTGGATGATTATAATTTCTCTGGTTTCCAAATTCTACAGTGATTGTCTATTACTTTTATAAGTATATAGCTTAACTGTTTTCTTTTGTGAAAACTTTCAAGCTACCACATCCAGCAATACAAAATTGTTTTGTGGTGATATAATATAAAAATAATGATTTCCTCTGCTGGCCTATCTTGTAAAATTAAAAAAAGAACCAACAGGAATATCTGCTTTATTTATATTTGGAAATAAATAGGCAATTGCAATTATATAATTATATCATATATACAATTATATAATGTTGTTGTATACTGTCAAATTGGAACTGACCCATAGCTGACTCTCTGGTGGGTTTCTAAAGGCAATTAATTGCATGAAGCAGATGGCTCATCCTTCTCCCATTGAGCAGATAGGGGCCTCTGACTGCACCTTTAGGGATTGCAGCACAGCTTCTTGCCACTGGGCCACTGGAGCTCCCTATATGATATAATTATACAATGTAATAATGTATAGAATATATGTATATAATATATATTATAAAAATAATTGTATATATAAAATGATATACATTATATATAATTATAATATTTATTAAAAACCTAATAGAAGAATATAATGTTTATATATTGCCCCTGATGTGTTGAATGAAGTATTTTACATAGCTGTGGACATTGTAAGAATTGACTGTACTTTATCTTGATGAACCTTTGTTATACTATAGAGCTCATTTATCAGGAGTGATAATGAATTATCAGCCCTACTAGTTTGAATTTCTGTCTCTTCTCAGACACATCAACCAGTGTTTATTCAGCTGTTGCAGTCTGCCTTCAGAATTTACAACTGCACTTGGCCAAACCCAGCCCAGAAAGCCTCAGTAGAATCCTGTATTAGAACTCTGGCAGAAGTGGGTAAGTTATGGATTTATTTACTTATTTTTGCTTTTTCTGGAAGAAATTGGAATTTTAGCTAATTAGCAATACAACATAGAAAAGTGATAATCAGCAAATAATTCTGATTCCTGCATTTCTTGGTGGGGGGAGAAATGTGATTGGAGTCTTTCTAAACAAATACGGTAGTATTATACATGACACTTTATATCATAGTGGAAATTAGTATAACTTTTGGCTTAGTTTCTTTTAGTTTTGTGTGTGTGTGTGTGTGTGTGTGTGTGTGTGTGTGATTTTTTCCCCCCTGTTAAATAGCAACCTGACAGATGTCTTCAAAGGACAGTAGGATGTTTTTGTGGATTTTTCAGTTCTTCTGTATCATTTTAAATCCATTAATATTTACTGAGAGCTTACCATACAGAGATAATTTCAGAATATCCTCATGAAATGGAAGGCAAAATGACTACAGATACTAGTTAATTTCTGGGAAGTGTTTCTAATGGATTTTTTGTTGTTGGAAGAGGTTACTGAGAGTATGTCAGAGATAAGATTAGCACAGGATAGAGCAGGGTTGGGGCTGTTGTACATAGGGTCGCTATAAGTTGCAGACAGCTTAATGGTACATAACAATAACAATAACAACAACAACAACATAATGATTTGAGAAGAATTCACAGAAATTTATACTTGTCTGGATTTAAAAGGAAGTCTGGTCATTTTCTTAACTAATCGTTGTTCTGGAGTCTTTGGAAGATCAATTTAACGTGTGTTTTACTATCATCATCATCATCGCTAACATTTATTGAGCACTTACCATGTACAATCCCAAACAATTTTTCACATATATCATGTATGTATTTATTTTGAGTAATTGCGTTTTACATATGTTGTTAGGTGCCACTGAGTTGAGTACAACTTAAGACGACCCTATGAACAACAGACCTGAACCCTGTCCTATCCTGTGCCATCTTCACAATTCACTTCCTGACACAGTAGAGCCCTATGAGGCAGTCAGGTCTTTCTCTCCTTTGCTGACCCTCCCTCCTTCCAACCATCATGTCCTTCTTCAAGGAAGAACCACTCTTAGGAACATGCCCGAAGTATGTGAGGCAAAGCCTCATCATTCTTGCCTCCAAGGAGCACCCTGCCTGCACCCTCCTCAAGACATATTTTCTTGTTCATTTGGTCGATCATGGGATGTTCAGTGCTCTTTTCCAAAAGCACAGCTCAAAGGCATCAATATGAGGAAACAGAAAATCATCTAGGCCAGGTAAATTGGCCAGGATTATAATAGGTATTCAGAAAATATTTGATAAATGAATTATTTAACGAATTCACGGTTAAGCATTTCAAAGTAGAATGTCACACTTGCCTCTAATTTGACCCAATTGATTTTGTATTAACAAAATTTACGGATTGCCCCCATTTGTGGATCACAACAAACTAGCTAACTCTGAGAAGAATGGGAATCCGAGAACACTTTATTGTGCTTATGCAAAACCAATACTTCAGCCAGGAGGCAGTTATTAGAACAAAGTGAGGAAATCATGCATGATTCAAAATCGGGAAGGGTGTATGCCAGGGATGTGTCCTATCACTATACTTTTTCAGTCTATACGAGGAAAAGATCAGCTGGAAGGGAGGCTGGGCTCTCTGAGGAGGAATGTGGCATCAAGAGTTGAAAGAAGATTCATCAACAGCCAGTGTTATGCAGATGACACAACCTTGCTTGCTGAAACTAAGGAGGACCTGAATCACTTGCTGCAGAAGGTCAAGGACTGCAACCTTCAATATTGATTGAAGCTCAACATCAAGAAAACAAAGATTCTCACTACTGGGCCACTTGGCAGCATCATGATAGACTCATAGTTATATTGAGATTATTAACAGCTTTAGTTTGCTTGGATCCACCAGGAAATCAAAAGAAAAATTGCAGTGTCCTTGCTTTCAGGGACATCTCCAGAGTACTGAAGAGCAATGATGTCAGTCTGGAAACTAAGGTGCACCTGATATGGGCCATAGTCTTTGCAGTTACTTGATATACATCAGAAAGCTGGACAGTAACTAGGGATGATAGGACTAGAATTGAAGCATTTGAGCTGTGTTGCTAGAGAAATGTATTGAATATACATACCATGGACTGCTAGGAAAACAAACAAATTTGTTCTGGAGAGGGTGAAATCAAGCTGCTCCTTGAAGGCAAGGATTCTGAAGCTTCATCTGACATACTTTGGACATGTTGTAAGGAAGGACCAGTCCTTAGAGAGTGATGTCATGCTTGGGAGGCTGGAGGGACAGGATAAGAGAGGAAAACCCTCGATAAAAATGGATTGATTGATTAACTGCGGTAATGAGGGTAGGTGTGTCAGAGACAATAAGCTTGGCTTATGATACAGCAGGGTTCAGAGCTGTAGTACATAGGGTTACTATTATTAGTTGTAGGCGACTAAATGACACACAACAACAACAACATTTAAATCAGTTCTAGCCCAAAAAGATAAATGGAAAAATTATCAGTCTAATCAAATTCACATAGGAGACTAGTTAGAAATATTCAACTCAATAGATTTTATCTAAAATACTCCTAATAGCAGCAAAAATGTCAATAGGAGTAAACCTAATAATGAGTATGAAATAATACAATCATATATTTTCTGTACTGAGGGATGTTGAAGATTTTAAAGAATTTGTAAAAATGGTGATGGTTCTCCTAAATAAACTCATGGCATTTGTAATGCCACATCAGAAAGGCTTCTTTGTATACACTCTTTTTCTCCTCATATTCTACTAGGTCATTGAAAGGTTATGTGGCACCATGTCCTGCAAGGATGTGGCCTCTGAGACCCTCCTGTAGGGAGACCCTCCTGATCTTGCTTGGCCTCCAGGCTCTGCTCAGCTCCTCACAGCCTGCCCAGGTGAAGGCTCCCTCTGTGAATGCACTCCCATGTGCACACATTCTGTTCACACTCCCCTGTTGACAAGGGGTGTTTGTGTGTGAGTTGATTCTGTTCTCTGCTCTATCTTTAGCACCCAGTGATAGACTTTTCTGGCATAAAAGTCCCTCAAATTCTGATTCTCTACAGAGTACAGTCCTCCAACAGAGTTGTCTTTTCCCTTAATGAGACTTCATCACTGTGACCACTCCTTGCCCAGTGTTGATTTTATAAATGGTACAGAGATTCACTAACGGTTTTCTAACCAAATGTTTCAGGAAAGATAGGGAAGAATTCCAGGAGTGGGGAGAGACTGTAACAAGCCCCTAAAAATATGTCTTTTTTTATTTCTTTCGTGTGTCACTTTTGTCCAAATCTACACTCATCTGATATGGACTACAACCATCTCCATACTTGACTCCACACAGCTACCCTTGTTGTACTGTAATCTTACAATCTTACTCAACAGTCAGAGTAATCCTAAAATGTAAACCCTCCATTGTATTTAAAATGAAATTTGGTTTCCTTCCATGGCTTGTAAAGTCTTTTGCTTTTTGAATTTCAGTGCCTGCTCCTGCCTTCTTCCACTCCCCTGCTCACCCCTATTCCATCCCAACTCTCTTTCATCCACACTGCCTTTCTTCTGTGTTTGTCCACTGTTACTGTTAGCGGCCATCAAGTCAGCTCTGGCTCCTGGGAGTCACGCATAACAGAATGAACTACTGCCGGGTCCTGCATCATCCTCATGATGGTCACTGTGGCTGACTCTTGCTGAGCTTTCACTGTGTTAACCCTTTATTCCAAACACTATTGATCCCTGTTGCTGAAGTGTTGAAAGTAAGAGTCAGTGACGTTCTGTAGGTGTCATTGGAATGTTATTGATTGCTAAGGTTCCCCCCCTGGTTTTCCTAGGCTGAAAGTTCCACTGCAATAAATGAACCTATTTGTACTGGAAATAGCTTCCAGCATCACAGCAGCACACAGCCTGTCATGGTTTGATAAACCACAGTATTATGTGTTTCTCATTTACATGTGTTCTTTTCTGTCAGACACTCACATGTACAAATTGACCTGAGCAAGCTTTCTCTTGCTAAATCTCAGCTTTAAAGTTCAGTGCTGAGTGATGTGTTCTAGAACATGGCATATGCATTGTCCCAGCTTTTTCCTGCCTCTTCCCATATACTGTACTATTTTCCCCCTCACAGAATGTCTATTACTTGAAAGCATTTTGTTCATTTATTTTGCAGCTTTAACCTCTAGAATGTTAACTCTAAATTAGGACTCATCATTGATTTCTGAAAGTACCTGATATTGATGAGGCAGGTTTCTTTACTGGCATGAATCTTGGCCTAGGTGTTTTTTAAATAGTAAAATTTAGGCTTAGAGAGGTTAAGGAACTTGCTAAATTAATAAACAGTTAAGCTTGAAAGCCAGATTTCTCTGCATATGTGTAATGTGTTGTCTCCAGGAAGCTCTTCTGGTGTGGTCCATAGTGAGTTGGACGCCTAACCCCAAGGTTACACTTCACTGACTGTTCCATCAGTGGCTCCACCACAGAAGATGAGCAGTCTACTCCCAGGTAGTCTCCTCCCAGGCAGCCTTGGAAACTTAATGACTAGAAGGCTGTCAGATGTTGCCTCAAAGCCCAATGAAGAAAACGAAGATAAAAGTTGTGTCAGTTTCAGAAAAATATGCTCCAAGCATGTGAGAAGACAATCTCATGAATTTGTTTCTAAGGAGCACACTGGCTGCACTTTTTATAACATAGATTTACTTGTTTGTTGTTTTGCTAGTTCATGGTGTACTCAACACTCTTTGCCAACACACCATTTCAAAGGCATCAACTCTGCTTTTGTACTCCTTAATCATTGTTCAAATCCCACATGCGTATGAAGCAACCTAAAATAATGCATTGTGGTTTAGCTGTACCTTTGTCTTCAAACTGAGATCCTTGCTCTTCAGGACTTTTAAAGAGGTCCTTCAAGGCCAACTTGTTCAAAGTAATTTGTAGTTTGACTTCTTGTCTGTTGCTTCCATGGGTGCTGATTGTGGATCGAATGAAATGAAATTATGGATGACTTCAGGCTTTTCTCCAGCAGTCATAATGTTGCCTGTGCCCACTTGTAATTTGTTTTCTTTATGTTGTCATCTTTGTTGTGTAAAATTGAGTCAGAACTAACTCATAGCTGACCTTCCAGTGGATTTTCAAAGGCAGTCAATCTCACAGGAGGAGTATGATACCCCTTCTTACTGCCACGGGGCAGTTAGTGGATTTGAACAACCTTGAGTTGGCAGTGCTGCTCCTTAACACTAACCCTTTCTTTATACCGAGGTATAATCTATACTGAAGACTGTAGGCTTTTCTCATCTTTGGTAAGTGCTTTAAAGCCTCTTGACAATCTGTTACAAAGGTTGTGCCATCTGCTTGTTAAAAGTTGTTGATGTATCGTTCTCCAGTCACGATGATGCCTCTTCATATGTCCTGCTTCCTTGCTTCCTGATGTAAAGTTCTCACAATGAGTGAATACTTAAAAAAAAAAAAAAAGGAGAACTAGGGAGGGAGGAAGGAGGAAATTGTGCAGCAATGAATGAAGAAAATCCAACTTTGTTGTTAAAATAACAGTAAAAAAATTAATTGAACACACACACACACACACACACACACACAATGTCAATTTCACTTCCTGTACAGAGACTTATGTTAAGTTCTTTAATGTAGATTCTAAAAATTTTTGTGTTTTATTAGCTTTTTAAAAGTACAAAGAAATACTAAAAAATAAGCATAGTATAATGTTGTCATGTGCCATCGAGTTGCCTGTGACTCATAGCGATCCTCTGTACAATACCTCTGAACCTTGCCGAATCCTGAGTCAGTCTCTCCTAGCCACATGCCCAACATATGTGAGATGGTGCTTCAAAATCCTAGCCTCCAAGGAGAAAGCTGGTTTCATCCTCTCTAAGACAGATCTGTTTGTTTTCTTGTTGGTCCCTGTATGTTCAATAATCTTCTCCAGCACCACAACTCAAAGGCATTGATTCTTCTTCTATCATCCTTAGTTATTGTGAAGCTCTCTGATAGCAAGCAATTGGGAAAGCCATGGCCTGGATAGGGCTCACTTTAGTCTCTAGACTGACAGCATTGCTCTTTATTAAAGAGAAAAAAGGTTATACATGTTTAAGCAAACAGCAACAAAGTCAAACAGTACTTTGTTTTTATAAAAAATGTATTCAGTTGATTTAAAAATTGCTAAATCTGTTCTTATAATTGCAAGTAGCAATTATAGTTATATTTTAATATCACTTTATGATTTTAAAGGGATTTCATGCACATTAGCTTTGACTCATCTATTATTGTTAATATAATTGATTCTGTTTCCTGTTTGTACATTGAATACAGAAAGTAGTAATAGTTGTTATATGCCATCAAGCCGGAACATACTAACATCTGAAAAATTGCCCGTCTTTCTCCTGTGGAGTTGTTGGTGGGTTTGAATCACATGCATTGGGGTTGGAACTTAAGTAAGCAAACATTTACTGATTATTGGACAATATGGGAACCTGTGACGTGAGTGAAACTTTAAACTGTCATAAAAGGTATGACAGGAGAAATGCAGTTTGAAAAGTTGCACATCTATTCCAAAGTGACACCGGAAGGCCACAATATGAACTCATTGTTGCTGAAATTGTAACAGAATATTTACGATGTTCTGTAATTACAAATTAATTTAAACAAAATGTTTCTTGTTTTGTGAATTTAAGGTTGAAAATATGGATCAAGATAATTGTTTTAGCTATGTTTAATAGAAATGCATAAAAGCTTTCAAAAAACTTAGAAAGTAAAGAATTTGATTAGTCAGACGTTTGGGGAGATTCCCAAAGGACAGAGTACTTTTAAGAGGCATTTTCCCCCTCCTTTTGATCACTATTACTGCTGAATTTACTACAAGTTGAGCTATTGTCACTGCATATTTGAGGGGATATTCACATATATATTTACTGTGTGTGCATTGTGTGAAGATTATGTTTCTGAAATATCTTCACAAGCTTTTAAAATATGAAGCCATTGTCAATTGTAAATTGTAAATTTAATATATATTACATATAAAATGTGTTCTTTATTCATATATTTTTATTTATTGTATACATACAAAATTTATTTGTTGTGGATTCTTTTAAAAAGACAACTTTCTGAAATTTTTAAAAGCCAAAGTACTTTTGATTGATTTATATTTATATTGATTTATAATTTCTGCTATTTACTTCCATTGCTACTTGTAGGTGAGTTATGTAGACTGTGACATGTGTAAGAAGATAACCTGCACCTAAATGGTTACCCTCAGTTAGATTCTGGCTGACCTATGTGTTATACAGGGTTTCCTTGGCTATAATCTATGGAAGCAGAGTTCCGGCTTTTTCTTTTGGTGGATGGGTTTGAACAGTTGAACTTTAAACCAGCAGCCGTGTGTAAATCATTTGTGCCACCAGAAACCTTGGTAAAATTTTAATTTATAATGAATATAAATTCTCAAGCAAGGTAATGATGAGCAGGGGCCTTTAACTGGAAAATAAGGTATAAATATTTCTACTGATTATTTACCTTCAATGAGATAAATTAATACTTCTTGTGGCAGTAAATAAGGGCAGGGATCCTGGCAGTAAATTGTACATCATGATGTTCACGAAGATAAGTTAAATGTACATGTGAAGGTCATGGAGTTTTAAACTGCTCTTGGACAATTACTCTTTTTCATATAAAATACATAGTAAAAAAAACTATCCAAGCAGTATCCCCATATTATTTCACTGAAAAAAAGGATTTTGTTCCATGTGTTTCTTAATCCTCCCATGATTTGGGGGGATTAATGTTATTGAATATTTTGTTGGCAACACAATTGTATTTCTAAATGGAAAATCTGTAAAATATCTCCTACAAATGGTTTGAATAATGAACATCAAATTGTTTCTTAAACTTTCAAACATGTTATTACCATATTAACCCTTTACGAAATGGTGGTCTTTATTAGACAAATACATGTTTTTATCAATCTTGCATGCTACAGTTGGTTGTATAAGGACTTTATCATAGTATACGCATAAAAGAGTAATTTTAAAAACTCTTCTGATTTTAAATTAAACCTGAATAAGTTCCAAGACTAAATAAAACCTTATAAAATTAGTCATTTAATTTATTAACTCAACTTGTTGTTGTTATGTGCCATTGAGTTGACTCTCACTCATAGTGACCCAATGTACAACAAACACCTCTGGACCCTGCTCTATCTTGAGCCAACCTCATTGTCTCTGACACACCTATACCCATCACCTCAGTCACTCAATTACTATGTGGTTATTACTCATTTTTTAAAAGATATTATTATAGTTGGATTAATGTAGTTCTTATCAAACCACATTTTCTGACCTTACTGAATTTCCAGCACATTGGGGTTAAGTATTGTTGATGTTGTTGGTAGGTGCTGTGGACCTATGGTGACCCTATGAACACAGATCCTAGTGTTGAGTACAGCCAACCCATAGCAATCCTATGATCAATATATCTGAACCCTGTCATATCCTATGCCATCCTCACACTCTCTGACACATTAGAGCCCATTGTAGCATTCTCCACGTCAGTCTACCTGGTTGAGGGTCTTCCTCTTCTTCACCGACTGTCTACCCTTCCCAGCACCTTGTCCCTCTCCAACGAATAGCTCCTCCTAGCAACGTGTCCAAAGTATGTGAGGTGAACCTCATTATCTTTACCTCAAAAAAGCACTCTGGGTGCACCGTCTCCAAGACCTATTTGTTTCAGGTTAGGTATATGATGTGCAAAAATTGCACAGTTGAACACAATTAAGTACCTAATCTATCATATAGTTCTAGAGCCTGACAATATCTAGATCACTGTTGTTGTTGTGGTTGAGTTGCGATTGACTTGTAGCTGACCATCCAGTGGTTTTCAGAGGCACTGAGTCACGTATGGAGAGTCTGCTGGATTCAAACCACATACCTTTGCATTGTCAGTGAGATTCCTTATCAGATTGATTCAGTGACTAGGGTAAAGGGGTAGGTGTGTCAGAGACAATAAGCTTGGCACAGGGTAGAGCAGGGTTTAGGGCTGTAGTACATAGGTTTCTATAAGTGGCAGGTGACTCGATGGCCCATAACAACCAGCCACCACAGCTCCTTTTGAATACCAGTAGGCACTTTCTTTTCTTTCTCATTGCCATCATGTTGGAACTGCCTAATAGCTGACTTTCCAGCAGTACTTGTTGTGTGCTGTTGAGTCAGAACCAACTCAAAGCTTTCCTTTTGGCAGGTTTTCAGAGGGAGTAAATGGCACAGGAGGATATTGCTTATCCATCTCTCACAGAGTGCCTGGCAGCTGGTGGATCTGCACTTCTTGTGTTTGACATTGCAGTGCAGCTTCTTACCACTAGGCTACCAGAGCTCATAGCTATGATAAATAAATAAGGGGGGAAAAAAGAGAATGAAGGTCTAGCTCTTACTCATATCTGCATATCTCGTTGTGTGATAACCTGGTTTATTTAACCCTGTTGTTGGATAAGGAGCCCAGGTGGTGTGGTGGAGTAAGTGCTGATCTAGTAGCTCAGAGGTTGTTGTTGAGTCCAGTACAATTCATAGCAACTCCTCTCCAGTGGCATCCTCAGTCTCTGACTGCTTGAGCCCACTGCTCAAAAGTTAATGATTTGAATACAGCAGGCCAGCTGCAGGAGAAAGGTGAGGTGGTCTGTTTTCATGAAGACAGCCTTGGGAACCCTAAGGGATAGTTCTCTTCTGTCCTGGAGGGTTGCTGTGGTTTGCCCTTGACTTTAAAGCAGTGGGCGGATTTTTAAACGTTTATACTGTTTCTAAGCACTTTGCACATGAGGGAGAAAACTAGAAGTTAAATTTCTGGTTAATTGTAATTCTGTCAGGTACAGCCCTTTATAGATTTTTTTTTTTTACTTGTACTCTACCAACAAGGTAGGAGTGTATCTTTCTCCTCCATAATGTATGGTGTTATCAAGCTCTCAGATCTTTCAAATCTTAGAAACTAAAAAAAAAAAATTATTATAGTTTTAATGTGATTCTATTTTTACTGAGGAAGGAAGAATACTGTCTTTATAATTATCATAGCTATTTCTTTTGATATGAACTATCTCTTCCTATGCTTTGCTTATTTTTCCTATTAATTTTTCTAATTATTGGTAGAAATCTTTATTTATTAAAGGAAGCTCTGGTAGCTCAGTAGGTAAGGAATTTCACTGCCAGTGAAAGGCTAGTGGTTCAAGTTCACTAGCTACTTCTGATGAAAGATGGATTTGAGTGATTTACAGTCTGTGACACTAACTCTGGTCAGCTGTGAGTCAGTTCTGACTTGATGGCAATGATTGAGTTACATGTTAAGAGAATCCCTGATGGTTCCTGGCTGAAGTGTTCATCTACTAACCACAAGATTGGTTATTTGAACCCATCAGATGCTCCATGAGGGAAAGATGAGCCATAATGATTTGCATTTATGTCTGCTTCCATACAGGTTTACAGCCTTGGAAATTCTGTGGCACAGTTATATTCTGTCAAAATTGAGTAATTGACTCTATGGCAGAGGGTATATATTAAGGAAATTATCTTGTGAGCTATAATTCACCCTTTCCCCCCTTCCCCCCCAGCCCACCACTTCACTGTTTTATTTTTGAATGAACATTTTTTTTTATATTCTTCTGTGATTGTTTGTTTTAAAATACTAGTTTATTTACAAAATTTTAATAGGGGGTTTTTAGGGTTTTTTTCTGTTTAGAATAGCCTTGATCACTTTGATTTTATCTTTTAAATTCTTCATTGTTTTGCTTTGATTACTCTTTCTGTTTATAGGGATACGGTGTTGCTAGTTTAATCTGTAAACTCTCTGGAATATACTTAGTTGTAAGGTAAAAGGTGTGGAGTCAACTTAAATTTTTCCAGATAACTAGATACATGTGTCAATGCCAGTTCTTGAGTAACCTATAAATGTATATGTTCTATCAAATTTGAGGATTACTTGAGGATTTCTCTAGTATAATTTGAGTTCCAAATTGTTGTTGTTGTTGTTGTTTGATGCCGTCGCGTCGTAGACAACTCATAGTGACCCTATGAACGAACAGCCTAGCACTGTTAGTACATAGAGTTTCCAGAGGCAAGCCATTTCGGAAGGGGATGCCACTCCTGCTTCCAGGCTTGATTTAGTCGGGAAGCTCCAGCCGACACTGTCCACCATGGGTACTCATTACCACGATTGGCACAATACTGTCACAGTCTTCAGCATCACAGCAACCACGAGTTACCTCAGTACAGCAACACACAGACCAGTGCTATACCACCTAGAAGAATGTTTGACAGGAAGACAGTCTGAACCTGGCCTGAGGGCCACAGGCCTGAGAGCCCATTGGGCTTAAGGCTGCCTCCTGGTTCAAACCCTAGGCCCAGGCTGGCTAGCCTCACTCCAGGGACAGAGCAAACCTGCACGTCAGACACATTCCCAGAAAAGCAATCGACTCCAAAAGCTTGCCACGATTCCTGCACTCCTACCACTGTGCTCCTTCCTTCTGGCCTCCAAATAGTATAGATGTATTTAATATATTTTAAAGCACTGATGCTTTAGTACATAGTTACTCTGTGTGTTTTAACATTATACAAAAGAGTACCACTTCCTGCCCACCCATTACCACCTTCCCATGCAACAACAGGTTTTGTTCTTATTGGCCTGTGGAGCGGGACCTACCCACCAACCAAGTTTCCAATTAAAGCTTCAACTCTCTGTTGCCTTTTCCACTGCCTGTCATTTCTAATATTTCTGCATTAAAGCTATCACTGCAGTTCGTGTGTTCTCAGATATTTTGGTCTGGCACATACCATCAGTAATTTACTCTAATTAAAATATTTCACATAATATGCAAAAATGCAATGAATAATAATTAGAAATAGATCCAGATTGCAAAGACATGTCATATTCAGAGCAATTTTTTAGGGAATATAATCCTAATTAGGAGGTTTGCCTTATAATCAAAATACTTGTGACAGGGATACTGCATTTTAGAGAACTAGCAGAGTGCTGCAAAGAGAGAGCTTTACTTCCTAGCTCCTGTGAGGTTTTTTCTGTGTCAAATTTCATATACTGACTCTGACAGTATATTTTTAACAAGGCAGGATCTCAATTACACTCTAACTTAGGGGTGAAATAGGTACACTTTTTTAAATGTTTTAAATTTTAACCTAAACTTTTCCATTTAGATCTACAACTACAGTTAATGGCTAGAAAATTAGCAGTTCATACATTTTTAGCTCTTTCTTGTGAGGGAAAGAAGGACCAGGGAATAACAACTCTTGGTTCCAAGAATATGACTTTGTTCATGTTTTGGTATTCTCTTTATGCTGGTATTTTTCTTTTTCAGTTATAGTAAACCAAATATGGACTATATTTTTGTTTGTGTTTAAAAAATCTTTTTTCCAGTTATTAATATTCTTACATGTGAAAGCATACATTATTATTTTCTTAGTCACACATTTAATTTCCACTTTAATTTTTATACACTGTTGAGAAGCAGTATTAGCTTTGTCAGTATTTTTTAAGTGAATATTTAAAATTTTTTATAGTATAAAGAATATACTTATGTTTGTAACTACCTTTCAAGTAAATGCTGTCATTACCTAAACGGGCCTACTTTAAAGACAAAGCACTCAAATTTCCTTTTTTCCTAATTGCAGTCAGTTTTCATTTATTGCTTAAGAAATTGTGATGTTTGCCCTTGGTCAGAGTGAACCTTTAGGTATAAGAATGAAGTGTATTTTATCTGGCTAATTTATATTATGCAGTTTGTGCTGAGGCAGTTAGCTAGAGCAAACCAGTTAAAGTGGCACAGTTTTCAACAAAATTGGAAGGTTTTCTGATCTCTGGCTTGTCCATGGTGCTGGCCTCAGAAAACTATGTAGTGCAGCGGTTCATAGGAACATCTGTGGGCGTGTGAGAGTTTTGTGACCTCACTGAGGAGTGCTGTGATGCTAAGAATAACAGAGGTGCTACTGTCATTTCTAATTTTTCCACTAGTATCATTAGAAAAATATTCATTGAGCATTCATTCTGCACATCATATTCATAGCAGCAACACTGAGGTGATGTTCATTTCCACCTAATGTTCCAGATTCCTAAAAAATAAAAATCCCAGTCCCTGATAATTAGATCGTCTGGTAACAAAGAAACCATGGTCTTCCTTGTGCATATTTACCAATTTGTAATGAACCATTTTATATTCCCACCTCCAGCACATCAACGACTCTGCTTCTGTGTGTGGCTGGCATCAGTCTCTCTCCCAATCCCATGGCACCTTCCTGCAGAATCAAAGCCTCTTTTCAAATGTTCAGTATCTGATAGAGAGAGGGTACCAAGTAAACAAGATAAACATAGATTTTTCTTATGCTTCCTTACAAATCTATAATGTATGACATGTACATAGTTTGACATGTCCATTATGGATTAGTAAATAAATACAAGTAAACCCATACTTGTGTTGTTTACTGGGTAATCTGCTTCTACCAGCCCCTCTCCCTCATTTGTTTAAGCATTGGTAGAAACTTGTTGTAATATCTATTCAAGAGTATTAAAGATTATAATTTTTACTGCTTAGAAAATACCATGCTTTTGGATGTTTAGAGCAAACTCAGCTTATGTATGAAATAGCCAAAAAAAGATTGTTTTGCCAGCATTTGATCGTGGTGCAGAGTTAAGTATTCATACACATGTGCAGCTTGGCTGTGCCAAGACCTTTGTCCTGTAGAGGAGACAGGATTGGGGCTGGGCTGCTGTGTGTGATTGACACAAACAGAGACCTAGTACGCTTTGAAAAGGGGACATCTATAATGAATATTAAGAAAACATTCACTAATTGACCAGAGAATCTGGGTAGTGGTGCAATTGATTGTTTAGGGCTGCCTTTAAGGTATTATTACAAAAAAAAAAAAAAGGTATTATTACTGTGCTAAAGCCAGCTGGAACCCTTGTTTAAATTGGTACCCGTTTCTGTGTTGGTAGTGAAAATTGTCTACTTTCAAAGAAGTTTTTAAGCATCTTTCAGCTTTGAAGAACTTTCACCAGCAGAATGAGCACTTCCGACTCTTGTTCTTTTCCTCTCATTATATGAAATGAGTCAGAAAGCAGCATATCTTCCTCCCTCTCTATCTACCCACCTACCCAGTTTTTAAAAAATCTTTCTTCTTGTTTCCATTCATTTAAAGAAATTCTCCTAGTGACTATAAGAATTTTAAATAATACTTTTATGTCTTTTTTCCTTGACTAACTGTTCCAAGTTACATTCCACACTGCATAATAAGAAATTATTTAGAATATTTTCATCATTTCAACCTCATCCTTCCCAGTGATTCCAATACTTGTGTAATAAATTGTTTAACATTGTTATGATTTGTGATATTTGTGTTCTATTCTGAAATATAATTAAGCCTCTCTTGTTTAGGCTGACAACTTGAAATATCAATGATTAGCGCATGTAACATTAAATTATATACTTTCCACTTGAAATAAATAAACCAAAATACAGCCTATGATATAACAACTTTGTAACTGAAAGGGAACATTACAACAATTAATATCTAATGGAAATGTTGCAGTAGATACTGCATCCATTTGTTACTAAATTTATTTTTTTCAAATTCCTGTTAAATTGTCCTAGTGTCTTGTATTCATGACATCTTTCTCTTGAATTCTCACTTTATTTTCTTCTTCAATTTATATTGATTGACCTACTTACTTTTATATATGACATTTTGTCTTGAATTCCATCTTTTTTCCTAATATTATTTTCATAAGGGATTGGAAAGTATTTCTGAGATTACATGTCCTGTAATGTCTTTAAATATTTGGTACTTTAAAACTTTAAAGATATTTTATTGTCTTCTAACATGCGATGTTGATGATGAAAAGCGAAATATCCTTTTTGAAAAGAAGTTATTTTCTACATGGAAATTCTTGTGATCTCCCTTTTGTGGTTGGCATTTAATTTTTTACCAGAACTTGATAAATGCATTCCGTTGATCGTGTGTGAATGTTTGTATATATTTACATGTGCAGTATAGTCACATATTTACATATATTCAGCTCAAGTTCAATGAATTTGTTTTCTAATCTTGACTGTTTCTTTCATTGTCTCTGTTATTGTTTCTAGAATTTCTATTTATCTAGGTGCTTTATTTTCTGTTTTGTTCATTTGTACTTTTAGTTCTAGCAATTCCATGGCTTCTTTGTCTCAATAATCAATTTCATCTTTGCACTTTTCTTGTTGAAGCAGTTTTTTGCAGTTATTTAAATTTCTAATAATTATTTTTCTGAAGGTTTCTCTTCAGATGCAGTAGCTATAGTAATAATTCTCAGGAAAAGAATTAAACATTTTTTGTTTTGCCTGTATCTTTTCTGTTCCTTCTGGAGTTAGTTACTCTTTATACTTTTGGTTTTCCCTGTGATCCTTCCTTATGTATGCATAATTATAAAGATCTATGTAACAATTGATGTGAGTGGCTGGCATGAATTTCCTCTACACTTTTGAGGGTCTCATTCCCTCCTGTTGCTGTTTTGTGTTGTCAAGTAGGAACCAACCTATAGCTGACCCTCCAGTGGGTTTTAAGAGGCAGTGAATCTCAAGGGAGTTGACTGCTTGTCTTTCTGCCCTGGAGCAGCTGGTGGATTCTTAACTTTTGCCTTCAGGTTGACAGCACAGCTCCTCACCATTAGGTCACCAGCTAAGATTCTATAAATAATCTGGCAAACACTAAATTCTGGTTAAGGAGTTGACCAAATGATAAGCGAACTTTCATTTAAGGTGTGTGCATTTGTGTATGTGTGTGCGTATGAAGCAGAGCAAGGCTGGTAATACCAGCAATTATTGAGGGTTTTGCTCAGGAGTTAGAGTCTTTAATATATTCTTTCCTCTTTCTCCTCATGTCATCCCTTATGTGATGAAGAACAGTGGTGGTAATTCAAACTCTGTTTCTCTGCCAGGCCCTAACACCTTCATTTGGCATTCCTTCAAGCAGGTATTGCACTTTCTTGAAAGAACATTTCTCTAACTTTGTCCTCTGGGGAAACGCTTCTGCTGCCAGCTACTGTTTATGCTCATCAGAGAGAGGAGGACCTTAACTTCTCTGCTACCCAGACGCTGTTCTTCAATGAGTTGCCCAGCTGCTTCGCCCTCCCACTGCCGTTCTTGTTTTATGTTGAACAACTCTGACTTTGGGAAGGCATGTTCTAACTTCAGTATCCTCTGTGTCATTTCCTTCTGTTCTTTTGTGGAGTACTGAGCCTATCTTCATTTTACCTGGAAAAGAAACAAAAATGTTGATTTCTGTTTTGCTTATGGGTGTCATTTTCATAGGTTAGTCTATTGAAATATACATTTCAATCTAGAAAGAAGGACAAGTTCTGTACAGTTTTGTCCAATGATTTTTTTTTTCTTTTAAACATTCAAAAGTTTATTTGTATTCTCTTATTTTTAGCACATGCAGTTTCATGCATATACAGTGCACAAACATATGCACACACACTAATTAGATTACTAAATGGTTAGTCAGGAATTTATCCTGTGTTTTCTGTCTGCTCTCTTATTTTCTTTGGCAGCTGGGAAGGTACTTATATTCATGCCTGTTATACAGTGTGTTTCTATGTTGATGCTGTGTGATATGTGTCTCAAGCAGTAATCATCAAGAAATTTAGTTGTTCTTGAATGTTTGATGAAACCATTTTTAACTAGTTGATATTAAGAACTGAAATACTTTCAGGCTCAAAAGTTATAAAGTTATATAAAACAATTTTGTGGGAGAGCTTAATGATATAATTTCCCCCCCCTTTTCTAACTATTCATTATATTTACAATTGATAATTTATAAGAAGTCACATTCAGAGGAAGCCATTTTAAATTTTAAGTCTTTCTATTTCAGCCAAGAATCGTGGAATTGCTATTCCAGTGGATTTGGACAGTCAAGTCAATACCCTCTTCATGAAGAGCCATTCAAACATGGTACAGAGAGCAGCCATGGGCTGGAGGCTGTCTGCTCGCTGTGGACCGCGGTTTAAGGAAGCTCTTGGAGGACCTGCTTGGGATTATAGAAATATAATTGAAAAATTGCAGGTATGATAGGAGCATTAAATAACATCTGTATCTTTTAGATTATAGTTTTAAAATATAAAATCACAAAACCCAAAAACAGTTAAAAGTTTACAAAGTTCTAATTGAGGCCTAGCCTTTATAACTTTCTTCCAGCCTTATATGAGTTTAAAAATCACAGGCTGCCAGGTAGAAGTTTTATTATATTTTAAAGAAGTCTGCTGTTAGGGACCTCTCCAAAGTAATAGAGAGCATTGGTGTCTCTCTGGAGACTAAGGTGCGTCTAATACAGGCCATGGTCTTTGCAGTCACTTGTTATGCATCAGAGAGGTGGACAATGACTAAGGAGGATAGAAAGAGAATTGATGCCTTTGAGCTGTGGTGCTGGAGAAGAGTATTGAGAGTACCATGGACTGCTAGGAAAACAAACAGATTCATCCTGGAAAGGGTTAAACAGGGCGACTCCTTGGAGGCAACTATTCTGAGGCTCCTCTAACATACTTTGGACATGTTGTAAGGATTAAATAATATAATTTAATGAAATTCACAGAGAATCATTTAATCAGTTAAAAGTGCATTACCTTGTTTTATCTTTAAAAAGTCTCTAGAACTCTTTCTTTTTTGGCCAGAATAGTCCAAGTACTACTATTTCCAAGTTACCTATGTAGCCCCTACCCATGCTTTTAAACTGGACATTCTGATAACATTGAAGGATATTTAGAAGAGGTAACTGTTTTCCCATCTCTTTTATTAATAAAATACCTAATGGAAGAAATTTAGTAAGTTTTGAAACCATTTTTTTTGTCATAGAGAATGGTCAATATGTGAACTGAGGAATTGCTAGATATTATTAGAGATCATAGGCAAAATGAAAAGTATCTGTCGTTGAGGAAGGGCAGCAGAAAGCTCCTGAGAGGTGAGGATTTTGTCTCTCATACTTTGGGCATGTTGTAAGTTGCAGCCAGTCCCTGAAAAAATTACATGATGCTTGGAAAGCTAAAGGGTCAGGCAAGGAGAAGACCCTCAACGAGACGATTGACTCAGTGACTGCAGTAGTGGCCTCAAACACTGTTGAGATCATCAGGGTAGTATAGGATTGGTCAGGGTATTTTTTTTTCTGTTGTGTGTACTGTTGGTATGAGTCAGAGCCAAATGGAGTGGATAACATGAAATAACATAACAGCAAGAACACACAGGCAGACTAATGGATTGTGGTTCAGAATTTTCTTAGGAGAGTATTGTGAATTGTATTAGAAAGTCAGGTTGGGTTCTGATAGTATAGGAAACGTAGACTGAACTATTAAACATTTTTAGTGGAAGTGTTATTAAATACAAGTGTATAAACAGATTTTAGTTTGTAGAATTGGATTTTCAGGGAGAGATTAGAATAGTGCATATTAGCTACAAGTTACAGAAAAGCTATCTCAACCGGAGAGAGAGGTAGCATTACGTAGGAGATGAAACAGGTCACTAGTTATGATGACTTTTGGATGAATTTAGGAAAAAAAGTTATGAAGAATTGTTAAAATGGGTCTCATGGTTGGAGGTGAAGTGTTATGACTATTTATTGTAAGAGGAGTAAAGAGAAGTTGGGAGACATGGGAGAATTTTAATGGTAATTATGCTGATTTCAGTTAACAGATTGACATCCCAATATCTTATAGGTGACTGGATGTATGGAACTTAAACCTACATTTGAGGATGATATTTAGAGTAAGGAAAGGAATGGTATTGCTAAAAGAGAGTAGAGCAATGGGAACAAAAGAATACCTTGGAGAAGCAAGGAATGTATAGAATGGCCACATAATATAGAAAAAGTAGCATGAGAAAGAGGGGAGTTTTATGAGTCATGGGTATTAAAAACATTACAAAGTTGCTAGGTAGAGGATAAAGACTTTTATAGGTGTGGTCAGTAGCATGTTCCATGAGTCACTGGTGGTTCTCATTCACCAGTGGCTCCTTCGGAACAAGGAAGGTATTCTCCTCCAACTAAGATCTACAGCCTTGGAAACTGTGAGTCAGAATTGGATTGATAGCAGTAAGATTTTTATTTTCATTCAGGGTTGTTTTGTTGGTTTTTGTTTGTTTGTTTGTTGGGTTTGTGTTTGTATTTTTTTTTAATCTGTGGGTGTTCGTTTGGTTTTGTTTGTTTGGTTGGTTTCTTTATGGACGATACTGTCAACTCTCCCAGAAAAAGTACGCCCTGTACTTCTTTCAGCTCTGTTTGACAGCTACCTCATTTGACGTATTTACTCGAGATGTACTCATTGCCAGTATGTGTTGCTGGAAGGGCCTTGGGCAAGACAGAGTCTGTTCTTTCATTGAATTTAAATGCTAACATTAAATAAATGAGATCATGTTAACTCAGTAAGATTATTATAAAAGAAAAAAAAAGAGTTGTCACATGGTAAAGAATTACTGGGAATCAATCCTATTATTAGAGTCCTTCAAGCTGAGGCATTATTTGAATTGAGACTCAAATAATGAAAAGGAATAATCTAGTCAAAGATCTGGGGACAGAGAATTGTAGGGAGAAGAAACAATAAATGCAAAGCCTTCAGGCAGAAACTTAGCTGGTGGCTTTGAGGAAACAGGAGAATCCAGTTGGACTTGGGAGTTTAATCAGCAAAAAAAGGAGAGTCTTAAAATTAGTGTGTCATATAGTGACTTGGTTAGGAATTTGGATTTTATTGTTGGTGTGATAGCGAATCTTTGAAGAGTGTAAACAGAGGTCTATGTAGGGAGTGAATGAGTCAAATCAGATTGTTATTGCATTAATTTAGGTAAAAGGTGATGATGGTGACTTCAAAGGAAATAATAAGGAGGGAAAGTGGATGAATATTGGATATATTTAAAAGGAGTGCCAACAAGAATTGGTGCTTTGATTAGATGAGTTGTGTGTCATGGAAAGAATTGTATGGGTTTAATATAATGGTATTCTTTGCTAAGATAGGGAAATTTATAGAAGTAGTTGGAGAATTGAAAGGGATTTTGTTGGGAAATTTTAAGTTCAAGATGCCTAGTTAGTTGGCTAGATTAGCCTGGATTTTTTTCCCCCTCTTAAATCCAGGTTGCAGATATAAATTTGGGAGTTATAATATTTATATTAATATACTAATTCTTTTATTACATATTTTTGTTGCTGTGTACTGTAGAATATAAACCAACCCATAGCTGGCCCTCCAGCAGGATTTTAGAGTCCGTTAATTACATGGGAGGAGATTGCCCATCCTCCCACAGTACAGCTGGTGGTCTTGAAATGCGTACCTTCTGGATTGCAGTGCAGCTTCTTGTCCCTAGGTCATCAGAGCTATTAGTATGCTAATATGTATGTGTACACTTTTCTCTCTCTCTCTCTCTCTCTCTCTCTCTCTCTCTCTCTCTCTCTCTCTCTCTGTGTGTGTGTGTGTGTGATTAATGCCATGGAATTGCATGCTAGCCCTTAAATGAGATCAGACAAGAATTAGGAGCTACCAGGAGTTGAGGAGTTGGCATAGAAGTAGTCAGTACATAGGAAATATGCTGTTAGAGAAGCTAACAGCAGAAAAGATATTTCAGTGTGAGGAACAAGTATTTTAGGCAAAAGTTGCATGAAACAGGGACAGAAAAATAACCACTGGATTTGGCAACAGTTTTATCAGCTGTTCCCATGACTCCACTTTCAACTAAACTATAAACAGACCTATAAGGTGGGGAGATAACACCAAGAGTATACACTACTTTGGATAACCAACCATACTAGATAAAAATGTCAGCATGTACCCAGGAGAAAGGCTTGGACAAAAGAGCAAATGACAATGAGAGTTGCAGGGAGGAAGTGCTCAGAGTGCAGCTGTACTGTGGGGATTGCAATCATGTCACAGATCTGGATCAATCTGTTGTGTAAAGGAAAACCAGCTGTGTCTGTAAACTTTTACCTATATTACAACGAACAGTTTAAAACAAGATGAATGCATGCTTTGCATTATGGGGAAACTCAGCACAATTTGTTGAGAAAATGACATGAAGACAAGAGGTCATCTAACAGAAGTCCACTTTTACTACCTGCATTTATTTACTAACTACTGTTGAGTTTGTTTTGATCAATGACAGCCACATGCATACTCTAGTATACACATGGATACTTGAGTCTGTGACCTGTGTGCCCTTTAATGACCAATTATTTTTGGAAAATGACCATTTTTGGAGACACGTATGCAGGCCTTTCTTCTGAGGTTCTTCTGGATAGGCTTACACACTATCCACAGCCTCTGGGTATATTTTTAGTGCCATTTCTTATTACATGTGGTCATATTGTGTAATAATGCTCTCTTCTTACCTTAATATTTTATCCAGTGTTTTTTAATGCCACTTCCTTCCTGATAGTTTCTTTTGTCATTAGAAACCTCCCAGAAATCTTGTTCAGAGTAGTTGAAGTACTTTTGCTAGAAGGGAAGGAATTCGGGAGACATAAGTTTATACCTGAAGTCTCACTTTAAGGGATGATATCCTCATTTGTGCTGCTGTGGCTGAGAGAAACTTTTTGAAATCAGGTTGGTTTTTTCTTTTTTGCATAAAAGAATATCATATAGCTTGTGAGTCAATTGCTCCTTCATATGCAGTCTTGTTCTCTCTGAAAAAGTTAGTACAAAAAGGAAAAGGAAGCATTTTGATCATTCATTAAAGAACGTTCAGTACATTGTGTTAGGGAGTGCTGATGGCCTAGTGATAAGAAGCTGAGCTGTAATCCAAAAGGCACCTGGTTAGAATCCACTAGCTTCTCTGAAGGAGAAAGATGGATACTCTTCTCCCACACATTTAATTGCCTCTGAAAGTACACCACAAAGTCAGTTATGGGTCGATACACGACAGGAACAGCAACAGAAAAGACAGAGATGCCAAAGAAAAGAGCTGAACAGAAGATTTCCTAGGGCAGTTTAAGAAGACAAAGTAAACTATCATAATAATGAAATGTGTAAAATGCTGCAGTCAGAGAATGAAAAGGGGAAAACTCACTCAGCAAAAGCATCAAAAGAAGATGGAAAGAATACACAGAATCACTGCATGAAAAATTATTAGTTGACACTGAAAAATTTCAGAATTACCTTATTAACAAGAGCCTATGGTAATGCAGCATGTAGTTAAAGTGGCACCAAAGACAATGGCAAAAATATAATGTCCACCACTCGATGGAATGCCAATTGACATGTTTCAGTTAACAGATGCAGCCTTACATGTGCTCCTGAGTCTGTGTCAAGAAATGGCAAAGATACTTGTATGTCCCCATTCCCAAGAAAGATGATCCAATAGAGTGTGGAAATTATTGAACAATACTGTCAATATCACATGCAAGTAAAATAGTGTCAAAGATTATCCAAAAATATCTAGAAGAATGTATTGACAGAGAACTGCCAGAAGTTCAAGCTGGGTTTAGAAAAGGCCGTGGCACCAGGGGCATTGTTGCAGATATCAGACACTAAATGCAGAGAACACCAGAAGAATGTCTATTTGTGTTTTACTGACTGTGTAAAAGCATTTGACTGTGTGGATCATAACAAATTATGACAATGTTGAGAAGAATGGGAATCCCAGAACACTTAATTATGCTCATGAGAAATCTATTCTTAGATCAAGAAGCTGTTGTCTGGAGCAAGGGAACATGACATGGTTTAATATCAAAAAGGGTGTGTGTGAAGAGTCTGAAGCTGCCAGACACCTGACCGTCATAATGGAGTTCAACTCTTTTGTGGCCTCTGACCAAAGCAAGAACCACAAACACCACCTCAGTGCCCTCTCACAATTCACAAGAAGATCACATCCTCCCTGCTGTTCAGGGAGCTGAGGTCAAGGTTTAACTTGTGCTCCATGCCCACTTGCAAGCATGACGAGGTCAAGGTGGTTCGAAGACACTATAAGGGTCAGCAAATTGGCAAAGTAGTTGAGATGTATGGAAAGAAGTGTGTCATCTATGTGGAAAGAATGGTTGGCTATGTGAGAAGGCTAATGATATAACTGTGTTTGTGGGCAAGAGGGTTCCCACTAGACTGAAACTGGTTAAAGATCGGAAAAAAACCTCTGGGACATAAAGCCAAATCTCAGCAAGTTGGAAAAGAGAAAGGCAAATATAAGAAAGAACTGGTTGAGAAAATGGAGGAATGAACATACACTGTTGAGTAACCAGTTTAACTGGATTTCTAGCTGAGTTTCTTTTTTTGTGAACTTTCCAAAGTTTCCTTCTCCTTGTTCAGAAGTGGCTCTGCATATCTGCCTTTGCAATTTTGAGCTATAATTTTAAGATTAAAAATTAGAAATGTTTCCCAGTTTAAAAAAAAAGTGGTATGTGTCAGAGTTGTGTCTCCATGCCTATTATATGCTGAGCAAAACATTTATAAAGCTGAACTCTCTGAAGGGTCATGTGGCATCAGAATCAGAGGAAGGCCCATCAACAACTTGGACTATTCAGATGACATGATTGCTGAAAATGAGGGGATTATGCTTGCTGCAGAAGATCAAGGACTACACCCTTCAGTATGGATTACATCTCAACAAGAAAACAACAGTCCTCCTCACAGGGCCAGAGTCAACATAATGATAGATGGGGAAAGGATCAAAACTATCAATGATTTCATCCTGCCTGCATCAACAATCAACATCATTGGTACCATCAGTCAGAATCAGAAGACATATTGCATTGGGCAAGTCCACTGCTAGGGACCTCTCCAAAAGACTGGATATCAGTGATGTCAGTTTAAAAACTAAGGTGTGCCTGATTCAGGCCATGGGCTTCTCAGTCACCTGCTACGCATCAGAGAGCTGGACAATGAATACATATGAAAAAAAGAATTAATGCCTTTGAGTTACAGTGCTGGAGAAGAGTACTAAATATACCATGGACTGCCAAAAAAGAATGAGCAGATATATCTTGGAGAAAATACAGCTGGATGCTTTCTGGAAGAAAAGATGGTGACGCTTTGTTCATCATACTTTGGATATTAGCTAGGCAAAACTATTCCTTGGAACGGGATAACATACTTAGAAAGAAAGAGGATCAGCAAAGGAGAGCAAGAACCCTAATGAGATGGATTGGCACTGTGACTTCAGCAATGGGTTCTAGTGTGTCTGAGAGGATAAGAATGACACAGGGTAGGGCATTGTTCAGGTTTGTTTATAGGGTTACTCTAAGTCATACTTGGTGGCAAGTGATGACTTGCATTTGAAATACTATTAAATGTGATTAAATCCATATAGTGTCAATACTGCTTTAAAAAATCAGTGAATTACTCTTTGAAACAAATGGTTCTGTGTGTCTAGTGTCACATATGTAATATCTTTTTAACTGTTCCACAGCCTTCCCAGTATTTCCAATTTGATAAATACCTGTCACACACACTTGGTAACTGTCGAATGCTGCAGGACGATTAACAGTGGCTTCTCTGAGATTTGTCTTCTTGAATGTCTAGATTGAGAATCAAATGGCTGTTCAACCCTCCTTAACTCATAAGTGAAAAAGCAGAGATCCAGGTGATATTTATACATAAAGCCAAACTATACTTGTAGCACAAACAGTAACATGGGAGATTAGGGAACATTTTCTTTGAAATTCAGTGTCTCAGTCTTGGTTATTTATTTATGTCCATGCTCATTCTTCAGAACGTGAAATCAGACTTAAATCTCCATGTGGGTTCTCTTATGTTTTATTCCTTAGGATGTAGTGGCCTCCTTGGAGCAGCAGTTCAGCCCCATGATGCAGGCTGAGTTCTCAGTGCTGGTTGATGTGTTGTACAGCCCAGAACTGCTGTTCCCTGAGGGAAGTGATGCAAGAATAAGATGTGGTGCTTTCATGTCCAAGTAAGTGGAGACAGTCTGAGATTCTGTTATCGCGACATTCTGGTTTTTTATGCTGTTAATACAGAACGACAGTCCACAAAGTAAGGATCTAAAATCCATGCTGAGGTGTAAAATCCAAAATAATTTATTTGGAGAATTTGAAGTTTTATTATCTTGAAGTTAATATGTTTTACTGCAATGTGCTGAAATTAAAGTGTACCATGATTGGATACGAAATTCTGCACAAAATCGCATTTGGTTCTAATTCCTTTCTATAACTATTCAGTATGTTGCTTTAAAGGGTTAGTTTGAAGTCATTGATTTTCATTAACATAAAGGCATAAGAGGCTCAACTAACCTGTATTGATATTGAGATCATACTTTGTTACTGTCCTGTATATTTACCATGATTTTATCTAATCTGCACAAACACTGTATGAGATTGCCAGGTTGGTTCCACTTTGACTGGACACTGCTGAGGCTCAGATAAAGAGCAGTGAAGCCTCACACCCAACACTCTTCTATGCTGCCCTTTTATTACTATTCTTCTTAGCATTGTTGTGATGTTAGAGAGAACATACTTATGTTAGATGTTTTTGACTGAATAATAAGTTAAAAATCAAGCACAATCTCTATGTACAAACAGCTGTGAGTAATATGGCTAGCACTGGAGAAGACGTGTGTTTTTATGTTTTTGTTGTTGCTGAATACCATCAAGTTGGAACCAACCCATAGCTGACCCTCCAGCAGATTTTCAGAGGTTATTAATCCCACAGGAGGAGATTGTCAATCCTTCTCCTGCAGAGCAGCTGGTGGATTCAAACCATGTGCCTTCAGGATGGCAGTGCAGTTTCTTACCACTAAGCCATGAGAGATCCCTTGTTTTTATAGAGCAGGCATTTTATCAAAAGATTTGCAAGAAAACACAGGTAACTCAAATTGGCCAAGGAGAAGGGCATGGTGTTCCTAGGAGACTATCTGAATGGAGAGTCAGGGAGAAGTGTCAACTTCCTTAGCCACCTTCTTCCACCATTACTTCCTGTGGGTCTGAGGATATTGTTGAAAGAGGGCTAGAAGCCCCTTTGCATGGCTATAATGAGCTGAGGCAGAAATTGAAAGATGAGAGAAGAAGTGGTTCCCCCTCTTTTACCAGTTAAAGCTGAGATTTTTTTAAAGAATAAAGGCAGCTTGGGATGGACCCAGAAGACAGAATGATGTTGATGACTAAATGTAGTTTGTATACTAGTGGCCAGAATCTTGAATTCTTAGTTTTTGGTACAATGTAAATAAGTAGCTCAGGAAGAATGTGCTTGTCTGGACAATTGCTAGTCCCATAATATGATCTTTAAAATAAAGAGTGAGAACAATAAAAAGTGAGAAATAAAACTAATAACAAAACAAACAAGCAAAATTGGCATACTAGAGGAGATTTAGCTGATTCAGTCATAGACTTATACATGGAGTGCTCTGGGGACATCTTTCACTGCAGTTACGATAAATATATTTGTAAAAAGCCAAGCATCCTTGAAGATTGTTATGATTTCTGTTTTATATAAGTCATTATTTGATAATGGAAGCAACTCTAACTTGAGAGGAAGTGGGCAAAGAAGGCTAGACTTTCTTCAATAAAAGATTACTGTGGAGGATATTGGAAAATAAAAATTAAGTAGGTGTACTAGTAGTCATTGACTATAAATTAGGGTCATTGACACTTTTCACTATATAGCAATATATAGAGAATAGAGATTATAAAGTATGAATGTTAGCTCTGTGGAATTCATGTGATTCCACAGATAGCATTGAGAATTGGTAGTCTAGAATAGGGGTTTGAAACTGGCCTGCAGATGAAATTTATTTCATTGTGCATTTTTGTAAACACAGTTTTATTAGAACACAGCCGTGCATGTTCATTTATTATGCTGCTTTCTTGTTACAGTGTCAGAGTTGACTGGTATTTACAGACACACAGGTTTTTCTTAGCCTTCAAAGCCTAAAGTATTTACTGTCTGAATCTTCACAGAAAAAGTTTGCCAACCTATTTTTCTAGGAATATGCAGCCAGTACATTAGCTTCTAGTCAGATAAACATCAGAAAACTTCCTACCATTGAGTAAGTTTCCATTTATAGTTAATCTGCATCAAGTTTCTGAGATTGTAAATCTTAACTGGAGGAGAGTACTCATCTTTCTTTAAGGGATCTGCTGATGATTTCAACAGCCAATGATGTGCAGCCTTTTGTTAGCAGTGCAACAATTAAAATATTAATTAATTGAAGTTAAAAAAAATCAGTCCCTCAGATGTGCTCACTAGATTGTACCAAGAAATTTGGAGGACAGCTACCTGGCCAACTGACTGGAAGTATTTCCATTCCAGAAAAGATGATCCAAGAGAATGTAGAAATTATTGAACAATATCATTGATAATGCATACAAGCAAAATCTTGCTGAAGATTATCCAAAAAGAACTAGAACAGTAAATTAACAGAGAACTGAAAGAAATACAAGCTGGATTTAGAAAAGGTCATGGCACTAGAGTTATCTTTGCTGTTATCAAATGGATCTTGGCTGAAAGCAGAGTGCCAGAAGGATTGGACTTAATGACTATTTGTATTTAATAACTATGCATTTGTATTTCATGACTATGTAAATGCATTAGACTGTGGATCACAACAAGTTGTGGCTAACATTTAGAAGAATGGAAATTCCAGAACACTTGATTGTCCTCATTCTAAACCCATACATAGATCAAGGAGCTTTTATCAAACAGAATAAGCGAACATTTTATGGTATCCTTTCGTCCCAACTTTTCAATCTGTATGCTGAATAGGTAATTCAAGTGGAAGAACTATAGGAAAAACAATCATCAGGATTGGAGGAGTACTCATCAGCAACCTGCATTATGAAGTTGACACACTTTTCTCATTGAAACTGAGTTGGACTGGAAGTGTTTGCTTTAGAAGATATAGGACAGCAGTGTTCGATATGGGTTGCATTATAATATCAAGAAAAGTATGGTTCTCACCCCTGGGCCAATAGAAGACATCATGATAGATGAAAATAAGATTAAGTTTCCAGTGATTTAATCTTGCCCAAATCCAGAATAAACACCCTTGGTACTAATAGTCAGGAAGTCAAAAGACTAGTTCCATAGGGAAAATGCGCTGTCAGGAGCCTCTCCACAGTGCTAAAGAGCAACCCTGTCAGTCTAAAGACTAAGATGTGCCCGATCCATGCCATGATCTACTCGACTGCTTCTGTGTATCTGAGCGCTGTACAGTGACTAAAGACAAAAGAATTGATGCCTTTGAATTATGGTGGTAGAAAAGGGTGTTAACATACCATGGATTGCCAAGGGAGTGAACAGATTTGTCTTGGAGAGGGTTAAACCAGACTGCTCCTTGGAAATAAGGATTTTAAACTCTATCTCACAAACCTTGAGCATGTTGATAGGATGAGCCAGTCCTGGGAAAAGGACATAGTGCTTGAAAGGTCAGCACAGGAGAGGAAGACCCTGGATGAGATAGATTGTCACAGTGACTGTGGCAATGGGTTCAGGTGTGTTGCAGATGGTGAGGTTTGCTCGGGATAGTTTGCTATGGATCATAGTCAACTTAGTGCCAAATAATAACAACAAAACCAGTTGTACTTAACAGATTTCCTATGCATAGTACATAGACATAGAACATTCCTGTTACATAAATGTTTGTTGGGTATCATTCATCTATAATTTAAAGATACACATCTGTGGGAAAGTACTAGAAATTCAGAAAAGCAACAGAACACTTACCTGTGTTGAGGATGGAGGAGACAAGTCTGGGACATCATTAGAAAACAAAAGAAGAGAAGCAGGAGTGATATGGGAATATATCACCAAAGCCACACCCAGGTGGAAGAAACACACGCCACATTTACGTTAGTGGTTAGGGAAAAACTTTTTACCTACAGTGATAGTATTAGGACCAGAGGTACAGGAAGGCCTATTTTCTGTTCTAGTGCTTAACCTACCTCTCTAAGAAATGTAGATTTTTATTTATAGAGTCATCAACCCAATGCACATGAAATTTTATTAATAGCTGTATAAAGCTCTGGTATTGCTGTGTACAGTGCTATTAAACAGAATTTGAAAGAACAATTAGGTCTAGGATCAGAGCAGGGTTTCCTTTTTCTTCAAGTGAATAAAATTCTTCAAACCAGTTGACTCAATTGTGTTTGCTGGAGAATATTAAGGATAGACTCAAGCAAAAGACCTCAAGTCACATATTCACCCCATCACATAGAATGAGAGAAAATAGTAAAGGAGAGACTATGTTAATATTTAAAAAAATCACACTAAGTTGATTCCTACTTATAGTAAACTTGCATCTAGTTTCCAAGAATATGAATTTTATTGGGCGGAGACTGTTAGCGGATTTGATGTGGCACCCCTGTGATTAGCAGTACACCACCAGAGCTAATTTTCACTGTTTTAGAGTCTAGACTATTATAGGGATGGCTCAAATCCATAAGCTGCTCTGTGGGAGAATGATAGTCTCAATCTGTTAAGATTTATAGCGTCAGAAACTGGATGGAAAAGTGTTGTCAGTCAAAGTTGAATTGATGACACTGGGTTTAACACATTGTTTTAGGTGCTGCTTAGTCCATTCCAAATAATAGCTGAACCTTCAGTGAGTTTCTAACTGGAGTTAGAAAACAAAAAGGGAAAATTTTCTTGTTAGTTCTCAAGCTGAAAGAAATGAGGATAAAATACAAGCCCCAGATTGCAATATTGAAGGCAAAATAGGGGCAAAATATAAGCAAAATAAGGCTGTTATTTGGTGCAGTGGATTAAGCATTGGGTCACTCACCAAAAGGTTTAAATTCATAACTTGCGCCATGGGAAGAAGATAAGATAGTCTGCATCGTTAATGTTTACAGCCTTGGAAACCCTGTGGGTTGTTGTGAGGTAGGATAATTTGATGGCGAATGGTTTGATTTTTTTCTAATGCAACATATATGTTTTTTACAGTATATTCTTTTCATTACTTTCCTCCCATTCATTCATTGTTGCACATTTTCCTCCCAGTTCGTTTTTCTCTTTGGAAAGAAAAAAACAAGCAAACAAACGCAAAAAAACCCTTCTTTCATTGTGATACAATCCCCTTCCAAGTCCACAGAGCACTTTAATATGCATTTCTTTTTTTTTTTCTGCAATTTTGTCATGAAAATAATACCTAATCCTGTATCCTTTTAAACAGTTCTCTATTTCATCTGTTTCAATGCAGTATACATTATTTATTCCCTCTTTTTTTAGGTTCTCCCTAACCCTGATGTCAGTCCCATTTTACAACACTGACACTATGTAGTATTTGTTCTTTTCTGACTGAGATATTTCACTGTGTGTATGTGTTTTTTTTAATGGACAAAGTACTGAATGATACAAGAAGCATCAAAATAAGATATAACTAATATACAATCATCATAACAAAAAGATTTGGTTGAGGTTCAACCATTTCAGGGGGGTGCATATAATAAAGAACTAGTAGTACTAAAGGATGAGTATGAGCTATGCTGAAAGCCTTGATGAAAATCAAACCTCTAGGAATTATCAGAAGATTAATTAAGATGTTTCAGTAAGTGGAAGCAAGACAGGATATACTAATCATCTGTACCAAGAAATGTGGAAGACAGTTACCTGGCCAATCAATCGAAAGATGTTGTAAGAGTTATGTTTATTCCTAAGAAACGTGATCTAACAGAAAACGCACATGGTTTGAGTCCACCAGTCGCTCCATGGAAGGATTGGCAATTTTCTCCTACGTAACTTACTGCCTCTATAAACTCAATAGAGGGTTAAACTCTGAGGCTGTTGACCGTACACAACAACAACAATAACAACAGAATTATAGCTTATTGAATAGTGCCAGTAATCTTACACACAAGTAAAATTTTGAAGGTAATTCAGAGATTATCAAAACAGTACTTCATTGGAACTTCCAGAAACCCTTGTATTCAGAAGATCTGGAATGATTGCTGATGCTGAAGTTGGATGACTCTGGGAAAGGAGAGAATATCGAGAGATATTTACTTCTGTTTTTATTAGCTACACAAAATCATTTGATTGAGTGGATCATAGCAAGTAATGGAAAATATTGCAAAGTATGAGACTTTCAGATTTAAGAGCACTTATTTGTGCGTGTGAAACCTTCATATGAATAGAAGTTGTTTGAACAGTACAAGGTTATTGTATGGTTTAAAACCTGGAAAAATGTGCATCAGGGTTTGATCCTTCCACCAGACTTATTTAAACTGTTGAGCAAAATAATCTGAAAATGTGGACTTATGAAGAGAAAAAATGAGCATTAGGATTGGAAGAAGATTTATTGACAACCTGTGATATGTCAATGAAACAAACTTGCTATCTGAAAGTGGAGAAAGCTTGAAGCACTTACTGAAGATCAAAGACTGTGACCTTTAATGTGATTCACATCTTAACATAAAAAAAAAGCAGAAAGACAGTCAGAAAAATGAGATTTTGTGGGGCAGCCAGAGTGTTCCTCATAAGTGAGAATGTTAAGACTTCATCTTAATATACTTTAGACATGTTACCAGAATGGACCAGTCACTGACAAAAAATATCAACTTGGTAAAGCAGAGAAAAAATATAAAGACACTCCATGAGATGAATTGACACAGTGGCTGTAAGTTAGCACAAATATTACAAGAACTAAGAGGATTGTGCAAGATTGGACAGTATTTTGATCATAGGATTGCTCTGAGTTGAAACTGACTTGTTGACACCTCATAACATAAACAACAACAACTTGGGGATGTTACATCATCTCAAACTCTTAAGAGAATACCAGTGCAAAAGTTCACCAGTAAGATTAGGTGTTGCCCAAGAATAATAAAATACTAAATGGAAAAACTGACTTGATCTTCCTGTCTCCCTCCTTCCTTTTCTTCTTCTTTCACTGTGTGTCTCTTTCAAGTTATTTCTTTTGAGATTTTTTCGTGGCTCCCTCCCCCTTTTTACCAAACAGACTGACTATATCTATCAAGTCCTAGCAGTGAAAAACGACATATTATTAATAATAGGAGACTCTGGTAGCCTAAGGGACAAGAAGTTGTGCTGTCAACTCAAAAGCTGGCAGTTTGAATCCAACAGCTTCTCTTCAGGAGAAAGGTGAATGAACAGTTTCCTCCTATGCCATTAACAGCTTCTGAAAACACACTGGAGTATCAGATGTGAGTCAGTTCTGACTCTATGCAATGAACAGCTTTCACGGAAGGTGAGATACAGCTTATTTGCCAAGGCTACTGTGTGGTATTCAACTAAAAACTCAATGCCATTGAACAGATACTGACTCTTAGGGACCCTGCTACATTTATAAATGATACTATGTAATGTAATACAGTTATGTAAAATAATGTATCACAACACAATACAGTGTTAAATATATACCTTTTTCTGCTATTAGGTTATATGAAACTAATTCTAACACTTTTTTGGTGTGAAGGAAATATCGTGGCCTAATTAACTGGTAAAGAGTTAAACTGCCAGCCACCAGGCAGGCCTTTCAAATCCACAGGTGTTTCACTCTGCAGGTGAAAGTGGGCAGTCTCCTGGAGGGTGATTTACAGCCTGCAAAAACCCATTGGAGGGTCAGCTGTGAGTCACTTTTCACCTGTTGGCACATAACAACAACAGCAACATTGTAGTTTGTTTAGAACTATCTGGGTATTTTGTTGTTTTGTTGTGTTTTTTTTAAGAAATAAAATCAGAATAAACTTGAGAGCTACTGAAGTGTACTACATGGAAAACAAAAATAATACTCCATAATACAAAAATCTATGAGTTAAAGAAATAATTGTTTAACTTAGAAAGCATATTATCCGGCTTACTTCATATTCAGTTAGTAGCATGATATGTTTTTCCTCTTGATAGTCTGCTTGCATATAGCTTCAAGAGAAATCCCTGCCCTATTTAAGGTTTAATATTTTGCTTTAAGGTTGATTAATCATACAAAAAAACTAATGGAGAAAGAAGAAAAGCTGTGTATTAAAATTCTTCAAACGTTACGAGAAATGTTGGAGAAGAAAGACAGCTTTGTGGAAGAGGTACTTTTTAAAAAATTTAAAAATGCTAAAGCATTTGAAAATAATGTAGGATTTTTGGATGCTATATCTACTGAATTATATTAGAGCATTATATGACTCGTATTACATATCAATGATGCATATACTTAGATGATGTATATCATTAATTGAGGTTTTTTTTCCCTATCCATCACTTTTACTTGGAATTGGGGAATAATCAAGATTAGAATGGCTTAAGTATTTTGCTTATTTGATGGATTATATTTCTCTTCTAATATGTCTATTTTCATCACTTGCTACAAAAAACTAAATCTCTGTTTAATGATGAAGCAACCAAAAGATGTTATTTAGATTTTCTGAAGAGTTCTGTTATATATTAAAAATGATTTATGCTTTTGTGTATGTTGATGTTCATACAGTGATTATATGTTAGTGGTGATTTTTTAGAATATTATGACAATGTTATATTATTTTTTTCATAAATGGAATAGTTAGTTTTCATTCTGATCTGTTTTAGTTTAAGTATTACATGTTATTTTCTGGAAGTTTATAACAATTTATAGGTAGTGATTGACAGTCTTGTATTAAAAATGACAGTTCCGGCACTCATTAAGAGATAGCTCACAGCATGCTTAATACCCAAGGTGATGTACTTAACTAAAATATAAACCTAGAAAACTTTTTTCAAATAGAAATCTATACTTTCATGTTACATATCAAACAAAATTTGTGTTTTGTTTATACATTTTATTTTAGGTGCTTTAAGTGCTAATCATCTGATAATTTTACATTGGAAAGATGTTCTTATTAATTCATCTCTGTTTAGTATTTCATTTAAAAGATACTATAATGTTATGTTTTCCTACTGTTTAAATGTATTCCTTTAGAAAAGAAATGTAGTAGATCCTGGATATAAATAGAAAGAGAATTGCTTGAAACTACTCCATTTGACCAAACATTTGCTTCAGTAAAAAAGTGGCTACTGTTCTGTGTTAATTCCTTTTCATCTTTTAAATTATATTCAGAAAACAAATTGTAGAAATAAAAAAGGTCAATGTAATTTTAGTGAAACAGTCTCTGATACAGGAGTCAAGAAAAAAAGGTTGATGTGTTTGTGTATAGGTATGCTTTTTTAAAAAGTTCGTTAGATCCTTTGGGACTATTTACTACTTTTTAAATTTTATATTTCCTTGAAAGATAGCTGTAGATTGTTTGATTTATGACCAATATACTAGATCCTTAAAATAGAGAAAAATAGGGTCAGTAGAAACTTTTTTTACAGAAATGGGAATTTTATGATAACAGTGACTTCTTTGTAACATGAGATACTTGGCAAGCCTCTCAATTTTGTGTAAATCATTATTGAATTACTTGAAAGGAAAAATGGGGGAGAGGGATCCAGTAGCTTTTATTTTGGCTAGTCTAGAGTATTTTAATGTATTTTCCAAACCATCTGGAAATAAATCATGGTGACATTTGCTTTCTCCTTCCCATTTGTGTGACTCTGGTTCAGGTTTTGTTCCTTGTATCTAAAGCTCTAGTAGTGCAATGGTCTGAGTCATGACCTTTTGAGGAAGACCTACTATTTTCACACCACCAGTAGGCACCATTCTCGAAAGCTTTGATGTACTTGTAGTATGAATCCTTCAGGAAAAATAAAGACTGGAAAGAGTGTTTGGGGTGTTAGTCATTCAGTTACTCCACACATATATTGTGATCTGGCTTGTAAATTAAATGTTGGTTGCTGACCTTGATACTAGAGATAGAATTGAATGGGGCTGCTTGCCCCAGGATTCCCTATTGCACAACTCCAGCTTGGACTTTCACGACTGCTACACTCATACCATAGTCTCAATAAGATAGCCTAGAGACTTTTCCAAAATCTTCAGAGGCTTTGCATTGCCTTGGCATTCCAGGCTCTCCATAATATGTTCTTCCTCACTGACCTTATCCATTAACTTGCCTAAAGTCATGTTATTCAGGTTGTCCCTAATGTTCTTCAAATTTTTCTTTCAAAGGACTTTGCTGCATATAAGATTCTTTCTATTATTTATTAAGATTAAAACCCAAACAAACAAAAAATAACAACCCCAAACCTTTCAACATCTCTGCTGTCATCTTTGTGGAGTAGATAATCAACACTACGTTTTAGCTGGGTCAGTCAGTGGTCATTTGTTGTTGTTGTTGTTAGATGCCATGGAGTTGACTGTGGTTCATAGCAACCTGTTGTGAACAAAAAATCTGAACCTTACCCTATCTTGCATCCATGATTTACAATACTCTCAAGCCCATTGTGTCAGTCCATCTCCTAAAGGGTCTTCCTCTCCTTCTCTGACCTTTTATCTTTCCTGGCATGATGTCTTTTCTCAAAGACTAGACCCTTTTGACAACATTCCTACGTCTGTGAAACAAAGTTCAACCATTCTTGCCTCTAAAGAGCACTCTGGTTGTACTTCCTCTAAGACAGATTTGTTGACTCTTGGCTGTCCGTCACATATTCAATACACTTTTCCAGCACCACAATTCAGTCTTCAAATTTTCATTGATCAGCCTTATTCATTGTCCAACTTTCAACTGGAAAAATTATTTTGAAAATTGCTATATACCTTGGAAGGGACTGGAGAGCATTATGCTGAATGTACTAACTCAGTTCCATAAAGGCAAATACTGTATAAGACCATTATTTTAGAAATAGAAGATAACTAGTAAAATGTGTATGAGGACCCAAGGAGGTGAGGGGAGGAACAGAAGGGTGAGGATAGGCAGGAGGAATGGTGTGTGTGTGTATGTGTGTGTAATCATAGGGTTGCACAATGTAATGGGTGGAGAGAGAGGTGGGTAAAGGAAATGGGAAAGATCTGATGTGAAAAACAGTGTATATGAACTTTGTAAGTAAAGTATAAACTAAAAAGTTTATTTTAAAAACCCTCCAAACCAACCATGAGTGGGATCAGGTGGGACTTAGTCTTTAAACTGACATCTTTGCTCTTAAAAAGATATTTGGCAGCTGATTTTCCAAGCCACATTCTCTTGGTTTCTTAACTGCTGTTACAATAACAGTATATTGTGGATCCAATAAAATGAAATTGTTTACAATTTCAACTTTTCCTCCATATTTCCTGATGTTACCTCTTGGTCTAATGGTGAAGATTTTTTTTCTTTGGTGTTGTGATGTAACCCATAAGGAGATTATAATCTTACATATTCAATATGTGATTCATATAGAAGGCTGCAGTCTTTAAGTTCTTCAAGTCTTCACTTTCTGCAAGCAAGGTTGTGATTTCTTAGTCAGTATAAATATTTTGTGCTCTTTTTTTATGACTGTGTAGTCTATCTGTATTTCGTCCAACCTCATGAATTTATAGATGGTACCATTGAGACTAGCAAGGTATATGAAATACTTGAGGTCACATAGCAAGTGCCAGAACCTAAGTTTACACCAGATCTCCATCCCATTTTCCTATTCTTCTTATTTCTTATATTTCAGTGAAGTTCTTTCCTTTATATTTTAAGACAAAGATGGACAGAATATTAACTCACTAGATTTGCCTAAAATAAGTAAAATCTTATTATTTTGTTGTTGTTGTTGTTTGGTGCCATCGAGTCATAGAAGACTCATAGCGACCCTATGAACGAACAGCCTGAGCACTGTTCGTACATAGAGTTTCCGGAGGAAAGCCATTTCGGAAGTGGATGCCGCTCCTGCTGTTAAGAGTATGAATATTTAGTTCATTATTTATTTTTTTTTAAAAAACCCAAAACAAAAGCATGGAAAGAAGTTTATTTGTAATATTTATTCGTTTCCATGTTACTAAAAATAGAGTGCTCTTTAAGGAAGAGTGCTCCTTAGAGGCATAGTGCATGGAGAAGGACATTATACTTGGAAAAATAGATGATTAGTAAAAGAAAGGAAAACATTCAATGAGACAGATAGACACTCTCTGTGGAATAATGGCCTTGAGGACAGTGCAGATTGGGAAGATGGTGCAGTATCAGGTGGAATTTCATTGTGTTGTACACAGGGTCATATGAATCAGCTCACTCAGTGACACCTAACAGTAAGTATAGAAAAAGGCAAGTTTCTGTAGCTGAAAAACATGTAGATTTTAGACAGCTTCTGGGAGCTCTGGTGGCCCAGTGGCAAGAAGCTGCTCTGCAATCCCAAAGGCATGCAGTTCAAAGCCACCAGCTGCTCCATGGGAGAAGGATGGACAGTCTCCTCCTGTACGATTCACTGCCTCTGAAAACCTGCCGGAGGGTCAACTATGGGTCTGTTCTGACTCTGGAGTCAGTACACAATAACAACAACAGACATACAGACAGAAATACTTTAGACTGAGAAGCATTTTTTCCAGTCAATATGGAGAAACTGTCACCCACTCAGGAAATTATAAACAAAAGTATAACAGTTGTTGTTAGATGCCACAGAGCCATTTTCTACTCATAGCACCCCTGTATACAACAGAACAAAATATTGCCCAGTGCTGTGCCATCCTGAAAATTGTGGTAGTGTTTCAGGTAGTGAATCATTGTGCCAATCTATTCTATTGATGATGTTGTTATATGCCATCAGATTGCTTGCAACCCATAGCCACCCTATGTACAGCAGCTCTGAAGCCTGCCTTGTCCTGAGCCAGTTTCATTAATTCTGACACACCGATCCCCATGTTCCAGTTACTGTATCAATCCATCTCATCCGGGGTCTCCCTTTCCTGGACTGTTCCTCCACCTTTCCGAGCATGGTGTCCTTCTCCAGGGACCGATCTCTCCTGGTCACATGCCCCAAATAAATGAGGTGGAGCTTAAAAATCCTAGTCTTCAAGGAGAAACTTGGTTTCACACTCTCCAAGAGAGACCTATTTGTTTTCTTGGCAGTTTATGGGATGTTCAAGACTCCTCCAGCACCACAACTTAGAAGCATTGATTCTCCTTCTGTCAACCTTAGTCATTGCCCAGCTTTCTGAAGTATAAGAAGTAATTGCAAAGACCAGTGCCTGGATTAGTTGTGCCTTTGTCTCTAGACTGACATCATTGCTTTTCAGTACTCTGGAGAGGTCCCTGACAGCAGATTTTGCCAATGCAGTTTGTTTTTTTTATTTCCTGATGGCTGATAATTGAGTGTTGATTGTAGAGCTGAGCAAGCTGTAATTCTTAACAACCTCAATCTCTTCTCCATCTGTCATGGTGCTACCAGTTGGCACAGTGGGGAGAATCTTTGTCTTCTTTTCAATTCATATTAAAGACTAGCACTTCAAGTCTTCTTCAGTTTCAGCAAGCAAGGTTGTATCATCTGGAAAACCTAGGTGGTTGATGAGTCTTCCTCCAATCCTGATGCCACATTCCTTCTCATAAATACTTACTTCCCAAATGATTTGTTCTGCATATAGATGGGAAAGGTATGTATATAGGATTCCTGACACACTCCCTTCCTGATTTTGAACCATGCTGTGTTTCCCTGCTCTGTTCTGAGGACTGCTTCCTGGTCCAAGTATAGGTTTCGAATAAGTGCAATCAAATGTTCTGGGAGTCCCATTTTTCTCAAGGTTACCTACAATTTGTATTCAGAGGTATTTTAAGCATATTTCTGAGGGAGGTTTACTAGAGATAGTTTGAGGACTGGCTCCAGGTGGACTGGTGGGGAGGAGTGCTGAAAATAAGAATGCCTATAAGCTACTTCCTGAAATTGTTTAGTTTCAATATTTTTCCCCCCAGAGGAATGAACTCAATCTCTCAATCTCTCTCTCTCCCCCCCTCCACTTCCTTTTGGACTTTTGTACATATTTTACTAGTTATCCTCCCATTTTTACAGTAATGATCTCATGCAGTATTTGTTATTATGAGTCTGAATTAGTTCACTCAGCATAGTGCTCTCCAGCCTCTCCCATGTTATACAGTATTTTTAAAAATCGTTTCTGAGTGCTGCATACTATTCCATCATGTCAATCTCGTTTTGGTGTTTCCATGATCACTCAGGTTTTTTCCCAGTGCCTCTCTCAGTATTGCAACTCGAGGTGTGAATTTGGTTTTCAGTTCTTTCAGTCTGAGAAATGTTCTTCCTTTTTATTCTTCAATTCCAATTCATTTCACACTCCATTGTAATGCTTCCTTTTGTCTTTTCCAGCTGTCCTCTGAAATCCTCTGTTCAGCTCTTTTAGTTCCACATCTCTACCCTTTGTTTTACTTGCCAGTGACCTACTGCAATGTTCAGTCTTTTCTGACACCCCTTTTTTTCTTTTATTTATCCTCTGTGATCCTTTTGCTGTCTTCATGGATCACACCTTTGATATCAAGGCACCATTTATCTTGTCTTCAGTCCTTAGTGTTCAA
>NW_006399907.1:1508110-1529268 GCF_000299155.1 Elephantulus edwardii | reverse complement strand
ATCCCAGTCTTCCAGGTACCATGTTAATCCATCTCATCCAAGGTCTTCCTCTCCTGTGCTGTCCCTCCACCTTTCCAAGCATGATGTCCTTTCCCAAGGACTGGTCCTTCCTCGTCACATGCCCAAAGTATGTGAGATAGAGTTTCAAAATCCTTGCCTCCACATAGAAACTTGGTTTCACCCTCTCTAATACAAACCTATTTGTTCCCCTGATGGCCCATGGTATGTATGTATGTATGTATGTATGTATGTTATATGTGATTAGTATGTGTATTTTTATAATAGTTACATTAACAAATATTCCTCTATACCTATGGATAGTATCCTATCATTCATAGCATTGTATTTCAGGATTGATCTTGAAATGGAAATTCAGGATAGTTCTTTTTAACTATGAACGCAATACCATTTTTCCTCAGTTTTTCTTGCCTTGCTAAGTAGATCATATGACTGTCTAATTCAGAGTGGCCCAGGCCAGCCCATTTCAGTTCAGTAATGCCTAGAATACATTCCATTAAATTTTTACAACTTTTCATTTTCATACATTCATATTTCCTACATTCTATTTTCCAGTTATTAATGGAAGTTTCCAACTGTTTCTCTTCATTTTATGTCTTCCACTTCACTAGTACCATGTCCAGCAGTGCTCCCCGTGAGTTGTTCATAGGGTATTTAAAGGCCAGTTATTTCAGAAATAGATAGGCAGTCATTCTTCCTATTCCGTATTACTCAAAAAGCTCCATTGAAACCTGACCGTCATCAGTGATTAATTGTCATTAAAATACTGGTGCAACAGCTTCCAGTATCACAGCAGTGCAGCTAGGAAGCTACCTCAGTACAGAAAATTATACTCATAAGTACTATAGTGATAAAGTCAAACAAGCATATACCTATACAAATTATAAAGTAAGCAGCGCACAAGTCCTTCAACTGGGATTTTTCCTGACAAGTATGACCCAGGCTCCAGTCATACCTGTCCTTTGTCTGGGTGCTCCCTGGCAAAGATGGAGCTCCAGCTGTCCCAGGCTAATGTGCGTCTGAGAGCAGGTCCCTGTCAACACTAAAACATTTCAGGAAGTAGCATATTATAAAGAGTCAGTGATGATAAAGGAAGAAGTTCAAGCTGCATTGAACACAACTGTGTTCACAAAATAAGGCCCCAGAAATTGATAGTATACCAGTTGATATTTCCCAAATAATAGATGCAGTCCTGACTATGCTCATCAGTCCTAGGAAATTTGGAAGATGGCTACTGGCTGGAAAAGATGCATATTTCTTCCCATTCCCAAGAAAGGTGATCCAACAGAATGTGAACATTGTTTTATAGTATCATTAATACAAAATGCAAGCAAAGTCTTTCTCAAGATTATATAAGAACAACTAGAACAGTCTTTAGACAGAGAACTGCCATAAATATAAACCAGATTTAGAAGAGGCTATGGAATTGGCGATATGATTGTTGATGTCAGATTGATCTTGCCTGAAAGAAGAGGGTACCAGAAGGGAGTCTACCTGTGTTTTATCAACTGTGATAAGGAATTTCACTATGTGGATCACAACAAATTATGGCTAACTTTGTTAAGAGTGGAAATCCCAGAAAATTTAATTGTGCAAGTGTGAAACCTGTCCGTAGACCAGGAAGCTGTTGTATATGGTTCAAAATAAAGAAAATAGTGTGCCCAGGATGTATCTTTTCTCCATAACTTTTTAACCTATATGCTGAACAGACCATTTGAGAAGCTAGAGTTTCTGACGAAGAATGTAGTATCAGAATTAGAGGAAGACTCATCAGCAATTTGCAGTAAGCAGATGATACACAACCTTAGCTGATGAAAGGGAGGAACACTTGAGGGACTTTCTACAGAAGATCAAGGATTACACTAGGCCAGTAGACAGCATCATGAAATATGGAGAAAAGATTGAAGTTGCTAATTGTTTCCTATTATTTGTGCCCATAATCAACATCCCTGCCACCAGCCATAAGAAAATTAAAAGACAAGTTGCAGTGGGAAAACTTGCAGTCAAGGATCTCTACAGAGTGTTAAAGATCAACAGTGTCTGCCTGAATATTGAAGTACATTGGATCCAACCTTGATATTTTTAATTGCTTTGTATTCATATGAAAGCTGGGCAATGACTAAGGATGATAGAGGAAGGATCATTGCCTTTGAGTGGGGTGGTGAAATAGAATATTTAATATCCCATGGATTGCCAAGAGAACAAACACATCTATTCTAGAGAGAGAGAAACCAAGGTACTGCTTGGAGGCAAGGATGTTGAAATTCCAACTTAAATACTTTGGACATGTTGTTAGGTGAGGATGGTCCTTAGAGAAGGACATTATGCTCAGTGCAAGGGAAGATGACCTTCAATGAGACAGACTGACACAGTGACTGTAGCAATGGGGTCAAGTTGTAATAAAGATGGTGTTAGGTTGGCTCATAATAGGACACAGCTCAGAACCATTGTTCATAGGATTGATATGAGTTGTAGTTGACTTGAGGGTATGTAATAATGATAACAATAATATTAAAAAAAGAATTCTTGTTTTAAAAAATTTCAGCTTACTAGATGTACTTTTAAATTTGCATTTCATTTTTTTAATTACATTTTATTAATTTTAATGAACATTTACAGAGATTTTGGGTTTTCATTCATTCATTGTTGCACTATTTTCTCTTCCCTCCTCCCCAGTTCGTTCTTCTTTTTTTCCCCCCCTTTGAAAGTCTGTTTTAATTGTCCAGTTGCCACAGTGCTTGTCAAAGCAAGTTCTGATTAATCTCCTTTGTCAGTGTGTCCTTTGCCATTCCCTACAACTCCTTCCTGAGAGAGACTTCACCCTGATTCATAAGGAAAAGGGGATGGTGTATCTCTCAGCTACTTCCTGCTGAAAAGGGATGCTGTAGGTTTCAGGGTGAAGATCTTCTCTCACTACTCTAAAGGGCCCCTTTGGCAATAGGAAACACATAAATTATTATGGAGATTGATTTTGAAATTTATATGCACTGTTATCAGTTGTGCTTAGCCGTGCATGTTCATATCCTTGAAGATGTATCATGGAAGTATTGCAGACTAGAAGACACAAATTTAACTAACAAGTTAAAAGTACATGAGTCAAAAATTAAAAAGCAATAATATTCGAAGTAGAGTCTCTAATAGTAGCACAAATCAAGTTACAGAAGGAAGGTAGTTCTTACAATAAAAGGCCTATTGACTAGCACTTTGTCTATTATAGTATAAAGGTTAGGAACCACAAGATGTAGAGGCTCAACTATGTCATTTATTGTTCTTAAGTCCTGGAGCAAATTCCATCTACCACTAGGTTGTTTTACAACTCAGAAGTCCGCATGCAAGGCAGAGGTGAAGTAAGGAACTGCCTATGAGGTTTTCCGTCAATTCCAACAACTAAGAAATAGTGAGAAGAGTTGGGACTTCAGAAGGCTTTTAGGACCAAATAGTAGGCTCTTGTGTCCAGGAGAAAATGAATATACTTACCAGTAATGTTAATGCTCACCCACAGCTCTTCTGGGAAGATCTAAATCGTTGAAGCGTCCTCCTTTGTTTCCAGCTGGGAGCTGGGGCCTGTCAGTCCTGTCAGCCATGAGGACCTGATGTGGGCCACCCTTGGCCAAGTGTCCTTAAGATCCATACTTAAAGCAAGTGAGTGGGAGCTTCCTCTCTACTCCCTTGCCTATCTGTGGCTCTCATCTGTGACACTGTCTATTGAAGTGGCCCAGCTTTCCACAGTGGAAGCATTTCTGACCTCCTTTACTACCTTTGGGTGGCGCTGTTTATGAGTAAGACTTCCTTTTCCTGACACAGGCCCTAAAGTGACAGCAATAGCTGCCCCAATAATTTTGTCCATTCTCTGGTCTTTTCTCTTCCCTCTAGATCCCAGTTGTTAATAGAGGGGAAAATTTAAACAAATGCACAAAAAATAATTTTGAACATTATAATCTTTTAAGCTTAAGGCTAGAAATATTAACAATATGATCATTTCCAATCCAGAGATATATGTTCCAATGTAGTTCCTATTTTCCATAAATGGTTTTGGTGAGAGGAATATTGTAAATGTGGATACATTTCCACTATTCCTCCTCCATGACACGATATAGTGTTTTTGGCATGCGCAGTTATAAATCCATTGCCATCCTTACTCTAACTTGATTCTTTTTTTTTAATTTAAATTTGTTATTAATTTCAGTAAAAACTTACAGAGGCTTTGGATTTCCATTCATTCATTGTTGCACATTTGTCCCCTCCCAAGGCTCCCCCCCTGAACACTACCCTCTTGGAAAAGTAAAAGAAAAATTCTTTCATTGTTTTACAAACCCTCCCCCAGCATGTCATTATTTTTATAGAACATTGAAAATTATATCTCAGAATAAAAGCAGCACATATAAATCATAAAATGTGAAGATTTCTGTGAGTTTCTACTTAAACACATAAAATTCAAAGTATCTACATTTTATTGTTGGAAAAGTATTGAAAATATTCACTGATAGTCTGCTGACCTAGTATTTTAAAATTATCCCCCTATATTGTAACGAAGAAGTTGGCCTATTTAAAAATCCCAATCAAAGTTACTCTGATGAATACTTTCTTTTCCGCATATAAATACATATATGCAAATAATCTAAAGGAAAAAGATCTTTGACCCTTTTCAGTGGACTTCAAATCTTAGTCTTTAAAAGACCACAATACCATGTATCTTTATAATATGTTTCTGAGATATCTAGAAACTTCCTCTATAATACTTATGATGAGATTTAAAATATTCCTTTCTTTTTTCTGGTGCTGAAACCCGGGAATGAACCATCAAATATTCTTTTTAAAATTAATAGCAACTTATCAAACACTGGACCATTCTCCAAGTGCTTCATATGTGCCATTTTATTTAATCTTATACAAAAGCTAGATGGAGAGCTCTGCTAGCATAATCTGGTTTGAGTCTACCAGTCACTCCTTGAGAAACCTGAGCAATCTCTTCCCATGCAGTATATAGGATTGGAAGCCCAATGGAGGATCAGCTGTGAGTGAATTCTGACTCAATGTCAATGAATTTTTCAGAAAGGTAGGTTAGGTCCTTGGATGGCACAAATGGTTTGCACCCAATTACTGATTTAAAGGTCGACGAACCTACCCAGCAACACGATAGAGGAAAAACTTGTTTTGTAAAGAGTTTAGCCAAGAAAACAAGTAAACTATAACAAAAAAACTTTTGACAGAAATGTTCTCCTAACATAGGGTGACACCATTACTCAGAATTGACTGGACAACAGTGGGTTTAGTGATATTTCTGAGGTAGGCAGTAGTATTTTCTCTATTTTACTAATACAAAAATAGCCATATAGAAAATTTAAGGTTATTCATGTAGCAGATGGAAAGAAGATAGAATTCTGTCTGAGACTTTTTGCTTCCTGAGATTACGCTCCTAATATATTGCATTGGAAAAGCCTACTGTCAAGGACCTTTTCAAAATGCTAGCGTAAGTACATCAGTTTAAAGACTAGGTGAACTTGTTCCAAGCCATGATAGTTTCAGTTGCATCCTATGCATCTGAAAATTGGAGAAAGAATAAGAAAGATTAAAGAAGTGATCACTTTGGATTGTGGTATTTTCACAGAGTATTGACTATGCTACAGGCTGCCAAAAGAACAAACAAATCTGTCTTTGAGGAAATACAAACCAGGGTGCACCTTGGAGGCAAGGGTGGTGAACCTTTGTCTAATATGCTTTGGGCATGTTGTCAGGAGGAGACAGTATTTGGAAAAAGAAACCATACTGAGAAAGGTAGAGAGTCAGAGAAAGAGAGGAAGACCCTCAAAAAGATGGGCTGACAGAGTGACTGCAGTGGTGGTCTTGAGCATGGCAGAGATCTTAAACATAGGACTAAGTTCCAACCTGTTGTTTATAGAGTTGCTATGAGTTATAGTTGACTGGACAGCATCTAAAAATAACAACAGCCCTATAAACTAGTGTTTTGGAACTCTACAGGAGATATAGATTTTTATCATAAAAACTTTCCCTTCTTGGATGTTCAGCTATATAAAATGGAAAGATTTAATTTTGTGGGTTTTTTAGAAACAAAATATAAACAAATTAATGTGTCTTCAGCAAGCTACCAAGGAAAGGTTTAGAAGTTTTAGACTATAGATTGGGAAGAATGGCATATGATAGTTACAGAAAGTTTCAACGTTAATTTCTGATACAGGCCATGGTCTTTACAAACACTTGTTATGCGTCAGAGTGTTGGACAATGACTAGGGAGGACAGAAGGAGAATTGATGCCTTTGAGCTGTGGTGCTGGAGAAGAATATTGAATGAACCATGGACTGCCAAGAAAACAAACAGATTCATTCTGGAGAGGGTTAAACCAAGCTCCTTGGAGGGAAGGATTCTGGGGCTTCGTCTGACATACTTTGGGCATGTTGCAAGGAGGGACAGATCCTTGGAGAGGGCCATCATGCTTGAGAGGGTGGAGGGTCGGCGCAAGAGAGGAAGACCCTCTTTGAGGTGGATAGATCTAGTGACTGGGGTAATCAGGATGGATGTGTCAGAGGCAGTGCGATTGGCACAGGATAGAGCAGGGTTTAGGGCTGTTGTACATAGGGTCGCTATGAGTCACAAATGACTCGACGGCACATAACAACAACAGCAACAAGAAATCAGATGAACCCCTACCTCTACTCCATGACTGTGGTCAGTATTGTTAGTAATGAAAATATTGTTGTTGTTTACTGTCGAGTTGGAACAGACCTATAGATAACCCTCCAATGGATTTTCAGCAGCAGTTAATCATGTGGGAGGAGATTGCCTATCGTGTGGAGCAGCTGGTAAATTCCACTGTGTGATTTCACCATTACAGCACAATTTATTACCACTAGGCCACCAGAGCTTTCTCTGGTGGCCAAGATGCATAGGCCCTTGAGGAAATGTGCCATTCAACATATAGCATGTAATTGAGAACTGTCATCTTTACAAATGCCCAGATGGGATGGGTGGTATTTACACAATGAGAATGGTATCAGGGTATCTCATAATAGAATTTTGTAAACTCATTGATGTATTTGCTGCTAATACCTTTAGGATAGCAGTGCACCTTCTTATCGCTAAGCTACCAGAATTTCATAGCCTAATTATTGTTATGTGTTGTCAAGCTGCTTGCGACTCATAGCAACCCTTTGTGCCACAGATCTGAACCCTGTTCTATCTTGAGCTAACCTTATTGTCTCTGACACACCTAATGATACCCTCATTAGCCCAGTCACTGAGTCAGTCCATCTCATGCAGGGACTTCTCTCTTTTGCTCCCTTCCATCATTCCAAGCATGACGTCTCTCTCCAAGGACTGATCCCTCCTTGCAACATACCTGAAATATGTCAGATGAAACTTCAGAATACTTGCCTCCAAGACACCCTCTCCAGGACAATCTCTCTGTTCTTTTAGCCATCCATGGTATATTTAATACTCTTCTCCAGCACCACAGCTCAAATGCGTCAATTTTATTTCTATCATCCTTAGTCATTGTCTATCCTTCCAGTGCATAGCAGCTAATTGTGAAGACCGTGGCCTGGATTAGGTGCACCTTTGTCTCCAGACTGACATCATTGCTCTTCAGTACTCTAGAGCAGTCCCTGCAAGCAGACTTTCCCAATACAATTCATCTTTTGATTTCCTGGCTGATGGTACCAAGAGTGTTGTTTGTGGAGCCAGGTAAACTAAAGCTGTTAACAATGTCAATATCTTCACCATCTATGATGATGCTGCCAATCAGCCCAGTGGTGAGAATTGTTGTTTTCTTGATGTTGAGTTTCAATCCATGTCTTATGGTACTTCTTGAAATAGTTCCATGTCAGTCAGTTAATTTTGGTACAGTGATTTTAGGGGTTTTTATTCCCTCTATTTTCTTTTGATCCTTTGTGGATCATTTGAGATTTTGCCTGTTACATCACTGTGTGTTGAAACTCAAGGCTTGAATTTGTTTTTCCATTCTTTCAGCTTGAGAAATGCTGAGTGAGTTCTTCCTTTTTTATTCTCCAATTCTAGGTGTCTGTACATTTAATTATAGTAGTTTGCTTGAGATGCCTTTTGAAACATTCTCTTCAGTTCTTTTACTTCAGCATCTCTTCCTTTTGTTTTGACTTCTTAACACTGTTGTATAATTTGTCAAAGTCTCTTCTGACATCTGTTTTAATTTTTTCTTTATCCTCTGTCTTTGTAGTGACCTTTTGATCTTTTCATAGATGAAATACATTATGTCATTCAACAACTCTGGTCTTCAATCATTGGTGTTCAATGCTTTACATATGCTTAAGTTGATTTTTAAATTCAGGTGAGATAAATTGTAGATAATATTTTTGTTCTCATGGACTTTTACCAATATTTTCTTCTGCTTCCATTTGAAATTGCACATGAATAGTTGATGGTCTGTTTCACAGTCAGCACCTGGCCTAGTTTTGACTGCTGTTATTGAGCTTCTCCCAAAATTCCCTCCATGATGCAGTTGGTTTGATTCCTGTATTGTCCATCTGGTGAGGTCTACATGTAAAGATGCCATTTGTGTTTTTGAAAAAGATACTTGTGATGAATAAATCATGTAATGTACACAATCTGATCATTCTATTTGTGATCTTATTTCTGTCACTAAGTTTGTATTTTCCAACTACCCTGCCTGCTTCATTATTTCCAAATTTTGCATTTCAGTCACCAGTTATCATTAGCATACCTTGATTCCATATTGGGTCATTTTTGGACTGCAAAATTTGATAAAACTCTTCCATTTCCTCCTCCTTGGCTTTAGCTGTGGGGCATATATTTGATTAATAGTCATATTAACATGTCTTCCTTGTGTCTGTATAGATCATATCCTATTACTCACAGCATCGTACTTCAGGATTGAACTTGAATTTGTCTTGTTAACTATGAATGTAACACCATTCTTCCTCTGTTTTTCATTCCCTGAATAGTATACCATGTGATTGTCTAATTCAGAGTAGCCAAAGCCAGCCCATCTCATCTCACCAATACCTAGAATGTTGATGTTCATGTGTTCCATTTCATTTTGCACAACTTCTAGTTTTTTTCAACATTCATACTCCATACATTTGATCTTTCAATATTAAATGATTTTTACAGCAGTTTCTCCTCATTTTTATTGCCTTCCAGTCCTACGTATTGACTACTGCCAAGCCTTGTTCAAGGCTAAAGGGCTTAGAGTAACCATGCAGCAGCAAAAGAGGAAAAAGTTTTATATGAGGTCTGTGCCATCTTCCTCATGTACAAGCCCTGAACCTTGAACTTCTGCCAGGACTTGCCCAAAGCTCATGGGCTTAGAGCAAGCAAGCAATCAAGCAAGCAGTGGCAGTGGAGGAAAGCCCTGAACAATAGTAACAGCTAACTCTCTATGACATTTATATACATTCAAAGGCAGCAGGTGCTTGTATAATTGCTTTGCACATTTGTTTCATGGAATCATATAAGAGCATTTAGTGAAAACAACACAGAGAGATTAAAGGATTTGCCCCAAACCACACCACAGAACAAAGAAATGGAGACAGGACACATGGCTCCAAAATAGTGTTTTCCATCACCATATGATGCTCTATGCTATTCCTTTATTATTAGTATAGAAAGGTTTAGGGATTTCATACATGATCACCAGAGGAAGAGCTTTCTTGTTTAAAATAGCATACACTGCCTTAAGATGCATCTTCTTGTGTTTAACGACTTTGAAAATCTACCACTTAATGACTTCTCCAAGGTAGGTTTTGCATATTCCATTTTGCGTTTGGAAAGCTTATCCATTTTGCAAAAAAATCGTATTTGTTTAAAACAAAATAGCACATTTTTGAATGTTTGCGGATTTCTTAGTGTAGTTCTTTGCTAATTTTAGCTTGTCTCAGTTCTTTCTAGCCTGTAGCTAAGTTTTAATAAAAATTCAACTTACAGACGATACCATTTCTGTACTCATAGGAGCTCTCTTTCTCACTCTCTTTGTCTCTCTGTGTGTCTTTCTTGCCTTTCTCTGCCACAAGCCAGAATGTACTCAGAGCTGACCTTCCAGTAAATTCTCAGAGGCTGTAAATTTCACAGGAGGAGATTGCCCATCTCTCTTTATTGTGGAACAACTGAGAGATTCCAATTGTCTCCTTTTGGCTTGGTAGTATAACTGCCTATCCACTATGCCACCAAAGGTCCCTGCTGATAGGATAAGGAATAAAAATGTGTTATGCTAATAGACACAACATGGAAATAGAGTATAATAATTCTTGCCCAAAAGAATAAAAATGAGGGCACATTGATAATACCAGATAAAATGCTTATAGTTAACAATAGATAAATGGAAGTGAAGTGTTAACTCAGAGACATATTCTTACCCTACCTCCACCGTAACCCTACGTATTGAGTTGATTCCATTTGTTCTCAAGGTGATAAAATATTGTACTCAAGGAAGGGTTTACCAGAGGGCAAGTGAATTTCTTTAGGTTTTTAACAGTTTATGCAAAGAATGTAAATGCCTCACGTCCTCATGTCCAGGTCTCCTATAGCACACTGTTATCTCCATGGCATTCCATGTCTCTTTCCTCTGACCCTCCCTCCCCTTCCTCCCTTCTTCAGTCTCTTAAGTTCCTCTACTCTCTGAAATTCCCTCCACACAAACTCATCTATATCCTCATCTCGTGAATTTGCACTCCCTCCATCTTTTTGTTGAAATGACACCTTACTTTCTTGCCTTCTTTTCAAGTAGATGCTGTTTTCTCTTATCCTCCATGTGAAGAGAATTTTTGCTTTTCTTACTCACTGTTGTAACTGTTAGACTGAATCTTCTGCCTTCTTTTAAAATCTTCAGTTCCTGTGAAGTTATCTTTCATTTATATCCCCTTTGGGTCAGCCATCATCTATATTATCCATCTGAGATTTTAGGACCTGATTTATAATCTGTATTCTAGCAGCTTGTTATCATCATCAGGGGTGACTTCAATTCACATGAGCCCTACTGTCCTCAGTCCCTTGTGAGATCAGTTCCTGCATCCACACTGACCTTCCTTTCATGTTAGCCACTTACTTCTTTAGTAGCTATTGGGAATCCCCCCCACCCCCAGGTCACTCCTGCTTCTGTACACTTGCTAATGCAAGTTTCCTACTCACTGAACTTTTCATATTCAGTTTGCTTGTTTGGCCCCACCATTATGACTGTCCTTTGACTTAATCAGAACCACTGACATCTCCAATTTCTTCCAATTTCTCATCTTGCTTCCTGCTTCTGCTTATTAACCTTAGATTGTGTGGTCACAGGCCCAAGTGTTGAACAGCTGTTTTAAGGCAGGTTGATAATACACAGTCCAAACATAACAGCCCGAAAAAGAGGAGAGGTAGTAAGCAAATAAATTCGCACCTCCTGTAAGCAAAGAAACAAGCAAGCAAGCAAATAAACAAACAAACCCCAAACCACAGCTGACCTCTCCAAGCTTATCTTCAGAATCGACAGATTGAGTTATTTGGATTACTTAAGTCACTTATGTAATTTTATATTCATTTTTCAACGAAATGTATATGCCACCTCTTTCCAAATGAAGCCAGAATTCTTGGCTCAAACTTCCTTAAAATAAAAAAAAAAAAGCCAGCTTCTATTTCACTGTGTACACAGGCACTCTGTGTTCTCCAAAACTGAAAGCAAAAATAACTGAGGATATCTTTTCTCAAGGATGAGAAAACATATGGATGAGAGTATGTTACTTCTCATAGTCTGTAGCCTCTTGACAAGACATCTGCTATAACATTTTTTGTTCTTAGAGCATGGACTGTTGTTTGCCAATTGTTTTCATAAATATTAATCTTTGAAATCTTGACTGACATGAGAGTTGTTCTTTTTGGATTCCTTTCTTTCTTGTTTCTGTGTACCATCTTTAAAAAATTGTAGCACAATGCAACAAAAATGCTTTTTCTTAGGAAAAACTAGTATTTTGAAAACGGAGATTAACATATTTAACTCAAATATTATATCTCTTTAAAAACCATTTAAGTTCTCTCCCCCTTTCTGTTACTTGGTATTGCATAGTATGTCAGGCTGCCAACCCAATGGCAACCAAATCTCTACTCAGTTGAAAGGAGAAGTTAGACAGTCTTCTGGAGTAAAGATTGATACCCTTTGGAATACGATGGCAGTCCCTGTGGTTTGGAATTGACTCCATGGTAGTGGGCTTTTGTTTATTTAATAAAATTTGTTGACATTGGCTTGCATACTGATTTGGGGGTGGGAGAAGACATTTTCAAAAGGCCAATATTTTAGCTTATAAAAGATATTAGGACTATATTTAAGTTCAATTTTTTCACTTACTTGACTGATTTTGTTTTAAACTCAGTAACTCTTTTTAGTTGGGAAGTATAGTGTTAATAAAGGATTGTTGGTGGTACAAATGGTTTGCACTTGATTGATTTGTCTATTTGGAGCCATCCAATGGTGATAGAGGTAAACATCAAGATTACAGTCAAGAAAACTATGTGGAAATGTTCTGACACATGAATGTCATCATGGGTAGAAGAGACTCCCAAACAATTAGCAGCAATATAAACTTTAAACTGGATCATAATTTTGATTAAGGCTGTGAATAGCCAAGACACTCCTTCATGACATGTGATAATGGGAGATATCTATGAATTTCCCCCTATCCATAACCTTGAGAAAGTACTGGAAAAGTAATCTGTGGTAAGACATACAATTAGCAAGTCTTCCACCAAAGGATGTTTATTTAATGACTATTAACATTTTACTGGACTTCTGTGACCTCGGGCATGCTCTGAATAGTATAGAAAAAGCATTGGAAGTGCTCCAGGAGCCTTTTCTTGCTTCTACTCTTTCCTTAGAAATAGCGGTATGATTACCTTCCTTTCACTTGGCTCTCTTGTGATGATGTTATGGACAATAGAACAAAACACAACTCAGTTCTTATGATACAGACATGATGGGGTCAATCTTTAGGTCTGTTTTACCAGTCTGGCTCCTTTATTCTCTCTGACTCTCACTTTCACCAAACAAGATCCCTTCCAGTATCATGTCTTAAGGCACACAGTTCCACGGTGTTTTGTTTAATCCATGGGCTTTCAGTGGATCATTCTCAGAAATAGTCTGCATTACTCTAGAAGCTCTGCTGACGTGTACCCACCATGGCCCCCCTTACTGAGACAGAGACAGAAAGAGGTGTATCAGACTGACAGGGGGTTGGTGTTATGTGTGGTCGCTCAAGATTTTGTGTGTCGTTGAGTTGATTTCAACTCATAGCAACTTTTATAGGATGAAGTAGGTGTTCTCCATGTGGTTTCCTAGATCAGAATCTTTATGGAAATAGAGTACTAGGCTTTTTCTCCTGTGGAGTTATTGGTAGGTTTTAACCTTTTAATTAGTAACCAAATACTTTAACCTTTGATCCATCAAGACCCAGCATATTATCTCTAAGGATCAGTATTCAGTACATTTTAAAATATTTCAGTTATGACCTTATCCTCCCCTTTTACCATCAAGTTGGAACTTGGAGGCAGTGAATCACATGGAAAGAAATTGCCCTTCATTCTCCAGCAGAGCAGCTAGTAGATTCAAACTATGTGCCTTTGGGATTGTAGTGCAGCTTCTTACCACTAGGTTACCACAGCTCCCTAATTATCGCCTGTTATTGTTGTGGACCATGGAGTCAGAACTGACTCATAGCTGACCCTCTGCAGGGTTTCAAGGGCACTTAATCGTACAAGGGGATATAGCCCATCCTTTTCCCGTGGAGCAGCTGGTGGATTAGAACCATGTGCCTTCAGGATTGCAGTGCACCTACTTGCTACTAGACCCTCTGAGCTTCCTAATTATGGCCTAGTGGTAAGGAATTGCACTGTCAGCCCCAAGACATGCAGTTTGAATCAAGCAGCTGCACTGTGGGAGAAAGAAGAGCAATCCTTCCTGTCTTGTGTGATTAACTGCCTCTATAAACCCTCGGGAGGGTCAGCTATGATTTGGTCCCTACTCTGCAGTCCATAACAACAAGATTGTTCAATTAAAAAACAGTTTTAACCTTCAGAAGGTCACTACTGAGTCTGTATATTTTAATAGGAGAAAACTGTTCATCTTTGTCCACAGAAGTCTCTGGTGGACTCAAACTATCAGAGACACAAAAGTTTTGGGTTTGTAGAGAGGCTGCAGTGGACCGTACTACCAGTATGAAAATATTTCACGTAGATCTTTATTGTAGTGTTCTTTAGCAAAGAATAATCTGTTTGTGAGTAGCCAATGATTTAAACTACAGACTGTGACAAATTTCAGTTGAAGTACCTGAGATCATCTCCTTCTTACTAAACTACCTAGATGACATTTGAAATGTCTTTAAAAATCTTTAAAATCTTAAATTATAAGATCTTAAAAGAGATCCTTCAATCTCGTTTTTTTCATAAGACATTCAGACTGTTTTGCTTCCCCCTCCCCTTTTTTCAGCAAAAATGCTTTTCTGTTTAAGGAGCAATTAATAAATAGGGGGAAATATCGTTGTTTCTTGAGCTCTCTTGGAAGCCTGTAACATTCTGTTTAGAGTAGGTGGAAATTTGTATCTCTTGCCACCTTTGAAGGGTATGTCAGGGATTAGAGTCTGTCTCCTGGTTGAGTTGAAGCCCAGTTTCCTCTGTGGTGCTCTGGCAAGTTTTATCTCTCTTCTAAATCTGACATTTCTGAAAGCAAAATATGATTCACACATTTGCATATGATCTGGCTGTTTCTTGCCAGGAAAACTACTTAAAAAGAACAAATTGAATACTTACAGGGTCCTCTAATAGGGATAAAATAGGGTATTATGGAAATAGGGCATATGCCAGAATAAAGGAGCCCTGTTGGCTCATGGTTAAGCATTTGGGTGCTAACGGAAAGGTCTGTGGTTTGAACGTGCTGCTCGGAGGTAGGAAGATGCAACAGTCTGCTTTCTTGAAGATTTCAGCCTTGAAGAAAACAAACACTAATTAGATGAGTAAAAGGATAGACAATATGGAATGAATGGATAACCAGCTATTGTATAGTTTGTAATTGAATGTTATGCAACAGAATGTGTATAAGTGAGTGATTGAAAATAATGTGCTTTGTAAATGTTCACTTAAATCGCAGTTAAAAAATTATAAATACCAACTTAAGAAAGATTACCACCTTGAAAACACTTTACAGCAGTTGTCCTCTGCCCTTTAAGGTTACTACGAGTTAGAATAGACTGGAAAGCAACTGGGTTTTTTGTTTTGTTTTGTTGTTTGTTTTTTAGTGGTGCAGTAGTTAAGTGCTTGACGGCTAACCAATGTTGGTGGTTCAGTCCATTGTGTGAATCTGCAACAGAAAGATCTGCTGATACACTTGTCAAGATCATAGCTTAGAAAACCCTCAGGGCAGTAGTACTTTGTCAGATGGGGTCGATGTTAGTCAGAGTCACCTGACTGCACACGGCTGCCCCCGACGTTTCAGAAGTGGACCAGCACTGGGACTAGCTGAAACCACATAAGGTATCTGTTAGGAACCTAAGCACAGGAGCAGTGTTTCTGGGGGTCACAGGCTAGACCCTAGGGGGCTATTTGGAGAAAACCCTGGCTTCACTTTTATTGTAGCCAAATAATCAACACATGTTGAAAACCTGCCATGAATTGTATCATACTCTGTAGGAAGAGACAAAGGCATGGAGTGATACCACCTCCATTTAATCTATTCATAAAGATGACATCGACAAATGGTTTCTGTGTGTGCTTCTCTTGTGCTCATTTGGGTGAGGCCAGCCAAGATGCACTGAGCAGATTGCTGGCATCTGAAAACAGAGATGTGGGAAACTATTTCTAAATATTGTGATTTAAATCTGTCTAAGCCAACAGAGGAAACATAAAAAAGGGGTTTTACTCTCCTGGTTTTTGCCTTCTCTCTCTCTCTCTCTCTGGGTAATGCTGAATATTGGCATGAAAATGACAGTGAGGCTGAATGTCACCTAGACAGATATTTGGGCATAAAGCTTAAACATTACTTATTGATCTGAATAGGTCTGAAGAATTTAATGGGAAAATTTAAAAACTGCAGAGAGTTTCTTTGACTTTGCACTCTCAAAAGGCTTTTTTATTGATCACTTTTAACAGTGTTTCAGCATGACCACAAAGAATTGAGTTTCAAATCTGATTTTAGGCATTTTAACATTTGCCAGAGATTGAATTAAAGAATTATCCTGGCATAACATATTGAAAATTTATTATTCTAGTCCTCTCACCATCAGCAAATGATATACTTAATATTTTTCATTGAAAAGTGTTCCATTTTCAGAAGAGGACTTTATAGTTATTACAAGTATTTGTAAATCACCCACTTAATTTTTTTTACTGTGCATTTTGGTAAATTGTCAGTTTTAACAGAGGTGAGCTAGTTGTAACTTGAATAAAGTGAATTTTAAGGGAAACAACACAAACAGGAACATGAGGCAGCTGACTAGTCAGGCCTCCCTGCTTTGTTCCTTGGGCCTGTGGTGTCAGATATAACATGTGATTCACATTATCGTGAACAAGAGAATGATGAAAAGCTAGAGTATTTTTTATGTATATCCAGAATATTGTATTTTATGACTGCATATTTTATCATTAAATCTAAACTTATCTCTGTTCCTAACATGTTTTACACCAGTTCTCTCTTAGCCACAAAAGTCAGATAAGCAGTATCAGGAAAATAAACCTCTTTTCAATATTTTCACAATATTTCCTCTACTCTCAAATGATTTTTTGCATTTTTTTAATTGAGACTATTGGTCACTTTTAATACGATATAATCTTTCCTGTGAGATCCTAATTGATAGCTTACTTCGCTAACTGCACAAGTAAAAAAAAGTCTTAAATTACTCACGTATATGTATATATTTACAGGGAAGAACAATAAATATAAAGCATAGAACATGATAACAGAAAATCAGAGATGTGAGTTAGAGAACTAGACTGGGGTATGTTTATCTGAAAATGGAGAGTTTCTGATCTTTGTAAAAACAACCACCATCAGAACATTCTAATAGGTAACCTCACAAAGTTAAGATAAGGGAAACACTTTTTCTAACCAAGTATTTTGAACCAGTCTACTTATGATGTTGTCGGTAGATGCTCGTAGTGACCCTGTGGACAGTGATCTCCACATAACCTGTGCCGTTTCCTGACCATTTCTGACATACACGGACCTACTGTTAGAATCACTGTGTCAGTCCATCCTTTTGAGGTTTTCCTGACCCTCCACCTTTCCAAGCATGATGTCCTTTGACAAGGACTGGCACTCCTAACAGTAAGCCGGAATGTATGGATGAAGTTTCACTCTCCTTGCCTCCAAGGAGCACACTGGCTGTACCTTTTCCAAGACTTACTTGTTTTTCCTTTTGACAGTCGATGGGATATTCAGTTTCTCTAAATTCAGTTTTACTCTAAATTTATTACATATGACCAATGTATGTAGTAAATAAATATTTAAAAATATGTTTCAAACATTAATATGACAATCCTTTGTCTGATCTTATTGTTCACCACTGTTATTTTGTTAGTATTTATTTCAAGCCTCTTATGCATTTAATGACATAGTATATTACATTTGTTAACATTTATTTAGATATTTCAGTGGGCATAATCCAATAAGGTGTTATAGGAAAGTTGAAGGAGTATTTATGGTAATTCAATGAAACCAGACACAGAAATGTACTTTTTTGGTTCCCAGATGTCCATACTGAATCTTTTTTCTTACTTTTAAAAGTATTTAAGATATAAATAATTAATTTATTTTAACAAATATTCTTAGCATTCAATGGCTGTATCTAAAGTGAAAATAGTTATTGTTCAATACTAAAAGTGGATTTAAATTTCATCATGAAAAGTTTACTCTAGATAACTTTTTTATATGTATCTGTCATGAACACTTCTTTGCTGAATGTATTTTTTAATGATTTAATATTTAGAAATTAGATAGTATGTATTAAAAGAATCCAAAGTGAGGAAATAACATAGTTCTGAAAAGAAGTATTTATTATTTTTTTCTCATTGTGGAATAGATCACCAACTACTCATATGCAAGTTTAAGCTGAAGCTAAGGAAAGTGAAATCAAGCCCACAGGAACAAAAATATAACCTTGAGTCTATCCCACCTGAATTTCAGAACCATCTCAGGAACAGGTTTGAGGCCTTGAACACTAATGAGCGAAGATGAGATGAGTTATGGGAAGATATAAAAAATAATCATCCAGGAAGAGTGTAAAAGGTCATTGTAAAGACAGAGGAGGAAGAAAAGACCAAAATGGATGTCAGAAGACTCTGAATATTGCACTGGAGCACCAAGAAGCCAAAGCACAAGGAAGACTTCAAGATACTAAAAAGCTGAACAGAAGATTTCAAAAGGCAGTGCAGGATGACAAAGTAAAATATTACAATGAAATATGCAAGGAGCTGGAGTCGGAAAATCAAAAGGGCCGAACTTGCTCAGCATTTCTTAAGCTCAAGGAACTGAAGAGGAAATTCAAGCCTAGAGTTGCAATACTTAAGGATGCTTTGGGTAGAATATTGAGTGATCCTGCAAGTATTAAAAGAAATGGAAAGAGTATACAGGGTCATTATACCAAAAGGAATTGGCAGACACAGAAGAATTTAATGAAACAACATATGAGCAAGCGCCTATGGTGATGAAGGAAGAAGTTCAGACTGCTTTAAAGAATTGGCTAAGAATAAGGCCCCAGGAATTGATGGTATACCAATTGACATATTTCAACTAGTAAGTGCTACCCTAGATGTGCTCACCAAGTTGTGCCAAGAAATCTGGAGAACAACCACTGGCCAACTGACTGGAAGATATTTATATTTGTTCCCATTCCAAAGAAAGGTGATCCCACAGAGTGTGGAAATTATCAAACAATATCATTAATATCACATGCAAGCAAGATTTTGCTGAAGACTATCCAAAAACGAGTGGAACAGGCTGGGTTTAGAGGGGGTCATGGTAGTAGGGATTTTGTAGCTATGTTAGATGGATCTTGGCTGAAATAAAGTAGTACCAGAAGGATATCTTTGTTTCATTGAGTACACAAAGGCATTTGACTGTGTGGATCATAACAAACAGTGGCTAACACTGAGAAGAATGGGAATCCCAGAACATTTGATTGTGCTAATGCAAAACTTGTACTTGGACCAGGAGGCAGTCATCAGAACAGAGCAAGGAAACACTGCATGGTTAAAAATTGGGAAGGGTGTATGCCAGTGCTGTATCCTGTTTCCATACCTTTTTAATTTTTATGCAGAACAGGTTATCCGGGAGGCTGGGCTCTATGAGGAGAAATGTGGCATCAGGATCGGAGGAAGACTTATCAACAATCTGTGTTATGCAGATGACACAACTCTCCTTGCTGAAACTGAGGAGGACCTGAAGCACTTGCTGTGGAAGATCAAGGACTGTGATCTTCAGTAAGGATTGAGACTCAGTATCAAGAAAATAAAGATTCTCACCACTGGGCCACTTGACAGCATCATGATAGATGGTGAAGAGTTTGGGATTGTTCACGGTTTTGATTTGCTTGGCTTCACAGTCAACACTTTTGGCACCAGCAGCCAGGAAATTAAAAGATGTATTGAGATGCAAAAGTCTGTGTTTAGAGACCTCATTAAAGTGCTGAAGTGCAACAATATCAGTCTTGAGACTAAGGTGCACCTGATACATGCCATCACTTGCTATGCATCAGAGAGCTGAAAATTGACTAGGGAGGATAGAAGGAGAATTGATGCCTTTGAGCTGTTGTATTGGAGTACTGAATATATCATGGACTGCTAGGAAAACAAACAGGTTTGTCTTGGAGAGGGTGAAGCCGGGTTGCTCCTTGGAGGCAAGGATTCTGAAGCTTTGTCTGACATACTTTGGACATGTTGCAAAGAGAGAACAGTCCTTGGAGACGGATGCCATGCTTGGGAGGGTGGAGGGACAGTGCAGGAGAGGAAGACCTTCGATGAGATGGATGGTTTTAGTGTCTGGGTTAGTGGGGGTGGGTGTGTTGGAGATGGGGAGATTGCCAGAGGATAGGGCAGAGTTTAGGGCTGTTGTACATAGGGTCTCTATGAGTCCTAGGCAACTCAATGGCACATAACAGCAACAACAAGAAGCTTATTGCTACAGTCTGATATAAGACATGCTGTATACATGCATACGTTGTTCTCACAGCAACTCTTTGTTTTGAGTATAATTTGAATCCCCACTTTACATATGACAAAATTGAAATAGAGAAAAATTAAGTTTGTTCCTCTCAGTTCCAAAGGTGAAACCAGAAGGCAGCTTAGCTGAGATTAGAACCTGTTAGGTAGTGTGGTTCCTAGGACCTTCACTCTTTAATACTAACTTACTCTGCTGCTGCTTTCTGGATAAAATCAAAGCAGGAAGAATAGAGTGAAGAAGATTTGTGTGATACGTGAGGTGCTTGGAATAGTTCTCTGAAGAGATGGGCAGAGAGTTTGTCGAGCAGCTGGATGATGTGAGGCTTTCCTAGGACTTGGTTAAGATGCCATTTTTTTCTCTTTTTTCCTGAGATCAACAGATCTCCATTAGCATGTTTTCATATAGGCGTAAATGAAATTTTATTTATAAGTCATAAAGACCTCTGTGTCTCTTACATAAAGAGTATACTTAAGGGGGCAAGGGTGAAAGCAAAAAGGTTTTTAAGAGGTTGTTGCAGTAATCCAGGTGAGAAATGTGCAGAGGTTGGAATGAAATTGATAGCAATGGTGGTGGTGAACAGTTACAGGATTGTGGATATATTATGACCGGTTTCTGATGGAATGGATGAGGAAAAATAGAAGATAGAAGAGTAAAAATAACTCTGAGGATTGTGCCCCGAGTCCCTGGGAGAGTGGAGCCTGCAAGAGCCATTTACTGTGCAGGAGGCAACTGCAGGAGTCTGGTTTATTTTAGTGTTCTCAGCACTCAGGACATCAAATGGGTGTAGTATAGAACTTGATTAGTTAAGAACAGAAAGATTCCTCTTCCAGCCAGTTTCCACAAATAAATGCATAGTGAAGAAGTAATAAAGTTTAGGAAAGAAACCATGTCCCCTTTAGCATGAAAATTTAAATATACAAATAACAATAATGTTTAAAGAAGAAAGTAAATTTTTTTTTTTGCT